>NW_006399763.1:25404240-25418832 GCF_000299155.1 Elephantulus edwardii | reverse complement strand
CTATATATTTTTTTACATGATTTATATTTATATCATCCATATGGTCTATATTTAAACATTCTAGCTGTGCATTTATAATTGAAAAGATAAGTTTCAGAAATCATTATTTCCTTACTACATCATATATTAGGGAGCTTTGGTAACCTAGTGTCAAGAATCTGTGCTGCAATCCCAAAGGCATGTGGTTCAAATCCACCAGCCACTCAGAAGGAGACTCGACAATCTCCTCCAGTGCAATTAATTGCCTTTGAAGATCTGCTGGAGGGTCAGCTATGGGTCGGTTCTTACTCAATGGTATGTAACAACAACAACAATGCCAACAACATAAATTAATGCTTCACCTTGAAAAAAAACAAAAAACATCTTAATCTCTAGTCTCTCCTCAGAAAAACTATGTGAGGCTTGTGTATAATAATACATGAAAAATAATTAGCAATTCAATAACAATTTTTGGTCTTTGAGTTATAAAATTTATAATCTTTTATATTGAACTAGACCACATGCTGCATTGAATCAATTTTATCAAACTCACTAGCATTGATTGAAAGCAAAAAGGAATACTCTAGAATGGTAGAATCACAGAAATCTTATTATAGGGATCATTAGAAATAATCATAAAATGTACTTATTATTCTGATATTTTAAAAAAGAAAAAACTTTAAATAAAAATATATTGTGGCCAATGATTCACAATTTTATCTTTTCTGTTATATGTTAGGTGTTACTGAGTACTTTCATCTTCTATTCCATATCTTGGTTTATTTTATGCTACTTTGGAAGTGATTGAGTTTTTTTATAGAATTGGATGATGTGATGGCTAACCACAAGAAAACACTAAAAGGTCAAAAGCAGTAAATACGTTTTCTCTTGAACAGAAGTAAAAATGACTTTACCCTTCTGCAATGTTTCACTTTCATGCTTTTTATATTGGCTCAGTCAGGAAATACATCTCATTCACATTGATCATTATAGCACATGCCATCAAGATAGACATTGCAGAGTGTTCAAAAATAAATCACCTAGACACCAATGAACATCAAGAAGTAATACTCTCAGGGTTTCCTATAGTCTGTAATCCATATATTTATGTCAACTTACAGGAAAATATATAGACAATAAGTCAACATTAATATAACAACATTTGAAAAATGAACACAATGAAAATGCAGGGTATGTAAGAATTTCAGAGAATGCTGATTTTAAAAAATAATTTTTACACTCAATATTTATAACTATTTATATATACTTTTCATCTAAATATACAATTCTCCTCTTTTATGTTTATATATTTCCCTACTTGTGATATTTATTTCTAATGTTTAATAGAATGTACTTTTGAATATTATTATAAAAATATCTTTAGTTAGGTTACCATGGATTTTTGCCCTTTTCAACTAGCTGTTTTTGACTATTGAATTTACTCTTTTTAAAAGCACTGTCCTATGCCCTCTTGTGCATTCATGTTATTTATTTATTTCCCCCTTTTAAGTTCTCTTTTCTAATGATTTATTACTTTTTATATAAACTCATATGTATGAGTCAAGTAAATAAGGTTTCTTATGAGTCAGTTTTACTGATTAAGATTGGAGGTTTTTTAAACTTGTAAAACCCTTGAGATTACTTACTTCTTTGCAAATAGTAGCAAAACTTTAAGACAGAAACTTCCCGTTATTCACTCTCACTGTCATTTAGAGGCAAAGGACTTACAGCTGATCTCCCTGGCTCCAGTAGGTTTTCAGAAGTTATAGATCATGTGCTTCCAAAGGAGTCTCTGGTTGATTGAGACTCCGGAGAGGCTCTGCCTTTGGGACAGCAGCACAACTTCCAAAAGACTAGGCCATCAGAACTCCCTCTCCAATGATTCAAAGAAGAACAACTCAATTCATTGCCATCAAGTCAGAATATGCTCATAACTGACCTTCCTAAGTTTTTTTTCAGAGGCTATTAGATGTAAAATTTTACACTTCACAATACATCTTCTTATCTCCTGACAGCTGATACCAAGAATATTGATTGTGGCTCCAAATAAAATGAAATTATTGCTATTTATCACAAGCACTCAATTACCCTCATAGGAAACCTATACTTAGACCAAAAGACTGTTGTGTGAACAAAGCAAGGGAAAACTACATGGTTTAAAATTAAGAAAGGTGTGTGTCAGTGTTATATCCTTTCTCCATCCCTACTCAATCTACATCATGAGCAAATTATGTGAGAAGCTGTACTCTACAAAGAAAAATGAGGCTTCAGGATTGAAGAAAGATTCAGCAGTAACCTTTATAGGCAGATAACACCTGCTTGCTTTTTGAAAGTGAGGAAGACTTGAAGCTCTTGCTGTAGAAGATCAAAAACTATATAGCCTTCAATCTAGATTACATCTTTAAGTCAAGAAAGCAGCAATTCTCACCGCCACCAATAAATAGGCCACATCATAATGTATGGAGAAAATATTATAACTATGAATGATTTCATCTTACTTGGATCCACAATTAATATACTTGATACTAGCAGTATCCCATGGGCTGCCAAAAGAACAAACATAGTATGTCTTGGAGAAGGTGCCACTATCAGAGACAAAGAAGATAAAGCTTTGTCTCACATACTTTGAGCATGTTACAAGGAGACCTATTCCTTAGAGATGGGATGTGGAGGATTGGTGAAAGACAGGAAGACCCTCAACCATGTGAACTGCAGCAATGGAATGAAGTGTGTCAAAGATTGTTACAATAGCACAGAATAAAATAGGGTTCAGATCTGTTGTTCATAGGGTCACTATGAGTCATACTCTACTCAACAGAATCTAACAACAACACAATGTACAAGAGGAGGTTTCCCAACTTTCTGCCTTGGAACAGCTGGCAGATTTGAAACTCTTGATAGCATAACTCTACTCACTGAGCTGTAAGATTGGGAAACCTCATGTGATAACAGAAACTCTAAAGCTCAGAAATAATTATTTTTCTGTTACATCCTCCTGAACTGAATTGAAAAAAAGTACGAAAATTAAAAGTGTTACTACTTGCACAGATTCATTGGTCTATGTTAATAGTTCTTTTAGCCTGTAATTCTCTAGGATATCTAATTGTACCTAAAATTTTGAAAATGTTTACATTGGATATCTCATTGTTTTCTTTTTTGTCAGCTGTTTCTTAGAATTATGCCCACATAATTCTAATAATAAATGACTCTTAACTTGTAAATCAAGTACTTTTGTTCTCAACAAAATGTTTCAATTGTAAAAAGCAAATGAATGACATATTTTCTCAGACCGTTTCTGCAACTCTTCTTGCATGCAGGGATGTAATATCCAACAAAATGTTTTCTTACAATGCTTCATACACCTTTTAAAGGATCAAGAGTAAAAACCAATCATTCTACATATGTATTATTTTCATGCAAGGATTTTTAATAAAGGAATAGAGAAATCATATCTAGAATTGTTATTTCTTTAAAGTTCTTTTTAAAAGCCTTCTTTGTGTAAAATCCAGAGAACTGTATGTTGAATTACAGAGCTTTAGTTAATGTCTGTGTCTAGTTAAATAAGCATGCTAAAATGAAGTTGTTGTTATTGTTGTTGAGTACCATCTAGTCAGAACCAACCCAAAACTGACTCTCCAGTGAATTTTCAGAGGCAGTTAATCACACAGGAGGAGATTGCCCATCCTTCTCCCACAGAGCAGCTGGTGGCCTCGAACCGTGTGCCTTTGAGATTGCAGCACAACTTCTTGCCAGTAGGCCACCAAGCTTCCTAATTTAGTAAAATAAAGTTGGTTGGGTTTTTTTGTTTGTTTGTTTTTTAGGGGATTCTCTGATAACTTAGTGATAATGAGTTGCACTGCTGAGTAGAAAATATTCAGTTAAACTATCTCAGTTGCTGTGCAAGTAAAAGGCAATCTCTTTTCACCTGATTAGCTGCTTCTGAAAACACACTGAAGGTCAGCTATGGGTAGCTTCTAATGCAACAGTACTTAACAACAAAAATAGAAGATATTTTTAGTAGGGTAAATAAATTGTACTTTGAAGATATTACTCAAAATTACCCAAAATATTCATCACATATATTATGATAGAATGATTATTATGCTGAGTGAAATATCTCAGTCACAAAAGGAAAAACACTGCATAGTGCTACTGTTGTAGAATGGGACTGACATTAGGGTTGGGGTAAGAATGAGAAAAACTGGATAAATTATGTATACTGCATTGATGAGGGAGAGAACAGTTCAAAAACAATGTATTATATGGTATTATGATTATAGTAAGAGTTCGGAATGAAGGTTGCAGAGTGGAGTATACTGGGGGAGGTGGTGGGGGTTGGTGGTGCAGGGGGGATTGTATACCAATGAAGGAATTTTTCTTTTACTTTAGAAAGAGAAGAGTGAGCTGGTGTTGGGGGAGAGGCAGGGAGAAAAGTACAACAATGAATAATGGAAATCCAAAATTTCTGTAAATGTTCATTAAAATTAATAATAAAGAAAAGAAGAATGGTGAAAAAGATTTTATGATACCTAAAATTAGGGGTCTTAAACTCCCACTATGGACTTTTTAATGAATGCGTAGGGAGCTCTGGTGGCCTAGTTACAAGAAGATGCGCTGCAATCCCAAAGATAGTTGGAGGCCATTAACTACTCCTCTGCGAGGATGGTCAATCTCCTGTGCGATTAAAATTAAACTGCCTCTGAAAACTTGCCTGAGAGTCAGATATGGATCAGTTCCAGCTCGATGGTACAGAATACAACAAGAATGAATGCAAAGAAAATTCCCTTAACAAAAATGCAGATACAAAAATACCCCACAAAATGAACAACCAAAAACAAGAAACAACAAACCAACAACCCAGGTACAGGACACTAATGCATAATGAGATTGATATCTTAAAAACATTAATATTCAAGCAGTGTACTGACAGAAAAAAAAATTAAGGTATGCTTTTATGATCACCAAGTTAACTATGAAAACATAATCATAGAGAAGCTTTGGCTCGGTATCTGTGTGAAAATTTACCTCGAAAGTTTGAGTAATAGTACACAAAAATGTAACATGTTAAAATACTTTAATAACTCATTAATAGGAATATAAATAAAACTAGGAAGCATTCTATTGTATCTTGTATTGATAAAATAAATTAAACTCAGATTTTGCATTCTTATTTTGAGAATTGAGGAAATATGTAAGACAGAAGAAGAAGGAAGGAAGGAAGAAAGGAAATCTAGAATACAATTAATAGCACAAAAGATCATCTAATAGAATGAGAAAGTTAATTTAAAGAAGATAAGCTCTGCTATAGTCACACCACCTATCTTTCTATATGGTTTGTTTATCCCTTCCCCAACTCATAAAAAAAAATTGTTCAAATTTGAAAACGTTCTTTGCAAATATTTATAAATGCCCACATAATATTATGAATATTACAAATCTGTATATATATATATATGTATATATATATGTATATGTGTATATATATATTCATGTATATAGGAGTTAGTAGACTTTCTCACTTTCAGAATTTACCAATAATGTAAATATATGAAGATATATCAAGAAAGTCAAGAAATGTTAGAGAAGATAATTTTCATTGGATGAAATGTGTCACTAAATGTGAAATGAGGTTACAGAACACGAAGAAAATTTTAAAGCATCAAGCCCACATACATCCTGTTTCTAATTTGGCAAGCACATTCAACCTTTAGATCATAATTAAATCACTATTATAAGAAACGAGCATGATTTTGACATAGTCAATGAACATTATTAAAATATGGAGGGGTAGAAAAGAATGCAAACACCTTGCCTAGTGAAAACCTTGTCTCATGGACCAGTACTAAATTTTAATATACAAATTAGTGATCATGTGACAGGTTTGAAAAGTGAAGGAAAAAAACTCTCAAACTCATTGTGCTATTCCCCTAAAGACACTAATTTTGTAGAAATGGTAAAGCAAAAATTGAATTACAAATGATCTCCAAGAATTGTTATAGAGTATACAGTATTAAAGATTTTATAGACTGATGTACAGAAAAAGGCTTTCTGATGCTTGAATATTCATTCCATTTAATATAACCTCTATCGACCCTTGCTTCACTGCATTCATATTTAGCTTCTTGTCACCTCTAATGTTTTCTTTTCATTTCTTTTTTCCTATCTTTTTTCTGTTGATATAAATTGATATATGAAGAACACACTGATTGCTCGTATCTCGTAGTTACTAACCATTCCTGCAGGTCTGCCACTAACTAACCAGTACATTCAATTCTGTTCTTGGCCTATAACTTTATCTTTTCTGTCTCCGATTCAATTCTATAATACAGTAGAACTAAACTGGATGCCTTTTAAATATTGTATTTAGCCTCTGGAATTACTTGATTTTCTGAAAGCAAAGTCCAAACAGAATTTATATTGTCAGGGGAGTTTTGATGCAGATGGCCTCTACCTTTTATCTGCTCTGCAACCAACACCAGAGAGAGTTATTCTAGTCTCTCTTCATCCTGTTATGTATAGGAGTCATAGCTTTTAGTAAGTACTCACCAGAAAACCTTTAGCCAGGGATCCTTCTGTTTTGCTTTCCAAGAATTCAAGGAATCTACAATCCATAGACAGGAGGGGGAAAAAAGAAAAAGAAAAAAAAGGGGGGGGGAACTTTTAAATCTAGTTTTGCATTTCAGCTTTTGAAAGAGTCCAATAAGAAAAACTGTAAGGCTAGCTGCAGTAGCCAGGGTCCTGCCCTGGCCTGATGGCAGTTTTGCCTTATCAGAAAATGCCCAGAATGAGTTTTCTGCATGACTGCTTTGAGTTTTCCATTCCCCACCTGCTTCTTAGGACATGTGTAAAATATATTTTGCTTCTGCTATCTCCACTTTTAGCATTTTCCCATTTCACATTTTTAAGCTCATAGAATTTCAAAGTAGCCAATCCTTTTCCTTAATGAATATTTTAAAATAATTTGAATATTCAAAATATAGCAAAATAGTTGAAAGAAAAGTTTTTCACATAAAAACAAGAACATGTTTTACAGACTTCACACTTGTTCCTTTTTTACTTTAGTCTAAAATGACTTTTGGGTATAGACGCAAACCTAGCTGCCATCTGTCCAGATTTCTTTCCTTAAATTGTCTAAATTGAATTGTCATTTGGTGTCATAAGCTAACTTATGAAATAAGGTATTATACAATGACAGTAATTTTCTTAATATTTTCCAAAAGAATTAGTGTAATGTTGAGACATCTAACATGACCTAAGAACAACCTTATGTAACATATCTTTTTAAGTCTAATTAAGAAATAGAAACTATATAGTGATTTTAACTGAAGAAGTTTTACTTAAAGAATTAATAGAATTCATAAGGTACATAAATAAGAATTAATTTAGCAGGCCCTAAGATGCTATAATTAGAATGTTTTCCTTGTAAGGTTGGCCCTTGGCTAGCATCTGGAAACTTGTATTTTGGACTGTTCTTATTCTATGTGAGAAGAATACCTCACTTCATCTAAATGGTTTATACAAGCACTATGGTTAATGAGGAACACTTGATTTGCTTCTGGAAGTCTGATATTTTGAGTCAGGCAAGGTAGAGGGTGCCAATGATCCAATAAAAACCCAGAGAGTCTTTAGTGAGTTTTTCTAGGAGATAATGAACACAATAAAATATTCTGGGATTCCCATTCTTCTAGAAATTAGCCACAATTTAGTGTGATCCACGTAGTCCAATGTATTTGCATCATCAATAAAATACAAATAGACTTCCTTCTGGCACCCTTTGTAATCAGCCAAGATCCATCTGAATTGGTAATGATATCCCTAGTGTCAAGGCCTCTTCTAAACCCAGCTTGTTTTTCTAACAGTTCTCTGTCAATGTATAGTCCCAATAATTTCTGGATAATATTCAGCCAGCCTTAGCTTGCCTATGATGCCAGTGATATTGTTTGGTGATCTTCATATTGTGTTGGATCACCTTCTTTTGAAATAAGGATAAATATGAATCTCTGTTACTTAGTTCTCCAGGTAGCTGTCCTCTAGATTTCTTGACATAACGTACACTGGTTTATTGAAATATATGAATTGGTATTCAATCAATTCCTGGGAACTTATTTTTTGCCAATTCCTTAGAAGTAGTTTGAAATTCCTCCTTCTTCACTGTTTCTTCTTGATCATATGCTGTTTGATGAAATTATTCTGTGTCAGCAAATTCTTTTTGGTAGAGTAATTGTGTACTCCTTGTATCTTCTTGTGATGCTTACTGAGTTATTCAATATTCTTCCCAGAGCTTCTTTAAGTATATGCAACTTGATTGTGCTGGTGCAAAACCTATACCTAGATCAGGAAACAGTTGCACAAACAAAGCAAGGAAATACTGCATGGTTCAAAAATTAAGAAAGGAACCTATCAGGGATGTGTCCTTTCTCTATACTTTTCAAACTATATGTAGAACAGATCATTTGGGAGACAGGACATTATCAGGAAGAATGTCGCATCAGGATTGGAGGAAGATTCAACAATCTGAATTATGTAGATGACAAAGCCTTGCTAACTGAAACAGAGGAGGACCCCTGAAGCATTTGCTGAAGGAGGTCAAGGGCTGCAGTCTTCAATATGAATTGCATCTCAACATGAAGAAAACTAAGATTCTCACCGTCGGGCCAGTTGACAGCATCATGATAGATGGAGAAGAGATTGAGGTTGTTAACAATATCATATTACTCATACCTACAATCAACACCTTTGACACCAGCAGTCAAAAAAAAAAAAAGAATTACATTGAGAGTCTACTGTCAGGGTCTTCTTCAGAGTGCTGAAGAGTTATGATGACAGTCTAGAGATTAAGGTTTGCCATGGTCTTTGCAATTACTTTCCATGTGTCAGTGAGCTGGATAGTGATAAAGGATGACAGAAGAAAAATCAATGCCTCTGAGTTGTGGTGCTGGAGAAGAGTATTGAACATAGGCACCAAGAGAACAAATGGATATTTTCTGGAAAGGGTGAAATCAGGTTGCTACTTGAAGGCAAAGATTTGAAACACTGTCTCACATACTTCAGGCATGTTGCTAGGAAGGAAAAGGAAAGACCAGTCCTTGGAGAAGGACATTATGTTTGGAAGAGTGCAGCATCAGAAGGCCCTGGAAGAGATAGATTGACACAGTGACTGTGGCAATGGGGTCAGGTGTGTCAGAGACAATAAGAGTGGTTCAAATTAGGCAGGGTTCAGAGCTATTGTTCATAGGGTGGCTATGAGTCATGGTCAGCTTGACTGCACATAATAACAGCAACAATAGTAGGTAATATTTCACATATATTTGACACATCATGCTGCTGAAGGAACCAAAACAATTGTACATTATACTGTGGAAGGATCTTGGAAATTTATGTTTGATATCTTGTGAACATTGTGTAATATATATTTTCCTTCTGCTAACTTATTTATCTATTACTTTGCTCTAATAAATAACAACTGTATTTCTAAATATATGTTGAATATTGTGAGATGTTAGTGTATCACTGTACATAGGTGTGGTCTTGTGGAACCTTGACAAAGGCAAATAGAAAAACAAACAAACAAAGCAACAAATAATTTAAAAAAAAATCCAAACACACATAAGACTATGTCAATACCTAGAGTCATGGCAAGCCTTTTTCTGAGAGCTGGGCAATGAATAGGGATGATAGAAGAAGAATTGATACCTTTGAGCTCTGGAGTTGGAGAAGAGCACTGAATGGCCAAGGGAATGAACAGATAAATCTTGGAGAGAGCGCAGCTAGTGCTCTTCACCTCACATACTTTGCACATACTGCTAGGTGGGGTTGTTCCTTGGAGAGGGACATGATGTTCAGAAGGGAAGACGCTTGGCAAAGGAGAAGATGCTCAACTAGGTGGATTGACAGTGACTGCTGCAGTGGGCTCTTATGTGTCAGGAAGTGTAGGGATAGTGTAGGATAGAACAGGGTTCAGAACTTTTGTTCATAGGGTCACTATAAGTTGTTGTTGGTTTGACGATTACACCTAACAACAACAACAACAAATAATTACAGAAACCGATTGCTCTCTTCAGAGAGAAGATGTTGGATCCAAACCACCAACATTTCTATATTAACATTTCTATATGTAACACACTATGTCACTAGAGCTCTTGGTAAACATAAAGTGCATACAAAACCTTCTAGATGATGTAAACCAAGGCTAAAATAGAAAGCATATCTCAGAACATGACTGACAAGACCTTGATCTGAATTAGGCATACCTTAGTCTTCATACTGGCATCATTGCTCCTTAGTACTTTGGAGAGGTCCTAGAATTTCCCAGGGCAATAAACATTTGTATTTTTTTACTGTTGGTGTCAAGCATCTTCATTACGAACCCAAGTAAGATAAAGTCATTAACAGTTTCAATCTTTTTCCATCTATCATGGCGCTGCTTATTGGTCCAGTGATGGAGTTTTGTCTTCTTGATGTTGTAATGTAATCCAAATTGAAGGCTGTAGCCTTTGTTCCTCTGCAGTGAATGTTGTAAATCCTCCTCTCTTTTAGCAAGCAAGGCCATGTCATCTACATAATGTGAGTTGTTGATGAACCTACATTAAATATATCAAGGATTGCCTAAAGAACATACATTATATGTCTTGGAGAAGGGATAGCCAGAGAGCTTCTTAGAGGTAAGGATGGCAAAGCTTTGTCTCACTTACACTGGGCATGTTTCTAGAAGGGGGCTATTTCTTGGAAAGGTAGGTCATGCCGGGAAAGATGGAAGGTCAATAAAAGAGAAGATTATATTGAACAAATGGGATAGATACAACAACTAAATCAATAGGTACTGTACATCAGAGATGATTAGCATGGCTCAGGATAGAACAGGATTCAGACCTGTTGTTCACAGGGTCACTTTCAGTTGTACTTCCAAGGAACATAAAAACAAATACTTCAGGAAAGACAGACTTGAGGGAGAAGTTCTATTTAAACACTGGGGATTAGCCATCATTATAGAAAATATACTTGCAATCAAGTTAGTGAAAGAAAATTTTACTGCTTTTCCTAGACTAGACGTAAGTCCATAGTCACTGGGCAAGTAGGAAACAACCTTGAAAAACACAAGCAAAGCAATATTAATAAAGACATAGGCATCCACTCATGTTGCTCAAATTGTCTGCATTGGGAAGGGGATGGAAAACAAGGTTTCTAGACACAGTCAAGCAGGATTTGAACAGCCACACAGGCCTTTAGTGTAAGTCTTGGATGGAATAACACTCACACCACAAAGGTCTAATAAGGTGTTCTCTCAGTAATAACCATAGGTGAAAAGTTTTAGGGACTGTTTACTGTGGGTAAGCAGCGGGGATGGATTAACATGGAGATTTTTCCGATTCACACATATGGTTGACAGCCTTTGTAATAGGAGCAAGAAAACCCAAAATTTAATACTGTAGACCAGAAGAGAAATCCCCTTCTACCTGAAATGCCCCTCTAGTGCCCTCTACTGACAAAGTTTATTATCATATAAAGGTTAAATCCATAAAGATGCCAGTTCTATGTCAAAACATTTATTAAAGAGCAAATATGGACCTAAACAGCAGTAAGTTCTAGCTAATTCCTTTACTGAAACAATGTAACACACCACTATAGGGAGGAAAATCCATTTTGAGTATTATTAATTCACATTCAATTGAAATCAAACAAAATCACACTGTATTTTTCCTATTCCCTCAAAACTAATGTTTAAAAAGTATTTTCTTTTTGATTCAAGTTTAAAAAATTATGTAAAAAATCTATGAGAGAGTTTAACTCTGTAGAATTATCAAATGGTAGTGGATTTGATTTTGGTTTATTTACCATTGAAGTTTCATATTCTTTTTCCCAAGTGGGACATATTTTAGATTAGCTCCTGTGCCTATTATTTCAATTAATAGAATTCATATTTAAAAACATTGCTATAGACACACACAAGCAATAAATAGATAATTAAAGAAAAAGTATTTTCTCTCTGTCCACTGCTCCCCTATTATTACCTTGGTGTGATACACTAGTTAAAATTAATGTACAAACACTGAACTATTATTAAAGTCTGTAGTTTACATTAGTGAGCTCTTGTGTCCTAGTACATAAGAGTTTACACTGTTAACCTAAAGGGTTCAGTGATTCTTTCCACAGATACAGTCAATCTGCTTCCTGTGCCCCGAGGAAAAAGTGGTTTTTGAATGGAGGAATGGAACACTGCATGGTTTAAAATCAAGAGAAGTTAGGGCTGTACCTTTTCTCCATACCTACCTAGTCTGTATACCAAGTATTCAAGATGCTGACAGAAAGCAGAGAATACTAAAAAAAAGTGTATAGTTGTATTTTATTGACTATGCAATGACATTTGACTATTTGAATCATGACAAACTCTGGCTAACATTGAGAAGAATAAGAACCTCAGACCACTTAATTTTGCTCATTTGAAATCTATAATCTCCACCAAGGATCTGCTGTCTGAACAGAGCAAGGGTATCACTGAGAGGTTATAAATCTGGAAAGGTGTATACCAGCTATAAATCCTTTCTCCATACCTACACTGAACAAATAATTTGAAAAGCTGGACTCTATGAATAAGAATGTGGCATTAGGAACAGAGGAAGACTCATCAACAACTTGTGTTATGCACATGACACAAACTTGCTTGATGAAAGTGAGTAGGATTTGAAATGCTTGTTGCAGAAGATAAAACTACAAGCTTCAATGTGGATTGAATCTTCAACATCAAGAAGACAAAAGTCTTCACCAGTAGACTGATAAGCAACATCGTGATAGACGGAGAGAAAATTTATATTGTCAATTATTTTCTCTTAGTTGAACCTACCATCAACATCCTTGTTACTAGCAGCCAGGAGATCAGGAGATGTATTACACTGGGGAAGACTACTGTCGGGGACCTCTTCCAAGTATGAGGATCAATGATGCTTGAAGAGTAAGATGCCCCCAATTCAGGCTATGGATTTTTCAATCACTTGCTATGCATCTGATAGACAATGAGTAAGGATGATAGAAGAAGAATTGATGCCTTTATATTGTGGTATTAGAGGAGAGTATTGATTATTTAATGGACTGGCAAACGAAGAAATAGATAAATCTTGGAAAAATATAGCCAGCAGACACCTTGGAGGCAAGGATGGTGAACCTTCATCTCATGTACTTTGGGTATGTTGATAGCAGGGGATTTCCTTGGAAAGGTGCATCGTTCTTGGAAATGTAGAGGGTAAGCAAAAGAGGGAAGACCCTCAATGAAACAGATTGCCAGTGTTACTGCAATTATGGGTTCAAGTGTGCAAAAAATGACCAATATGAGAGGGTTCAGATCTATTGTTCCTGAGGTTCTATGAGTCATACTCAACTCGATGGCACCTAATAACAACAACATAGTTATTTTGAACAAACTCTTAATTATCTTAGATCAATCAGGAACAACAAATATAAAAGGTTTTTTTTTACATTTATTCAATATTTAACATGTTTATTTCATTACTGTAGATGTGGTATCTGACAAATATAATTTCCTTATCTTTTAATAATTTTTTAAAATTTTTCTTCTAAGATTGACTTGGTGGTGACAAATTTCTTGACTTTTGTTTATCTTAGAATGCCATTTAAAAAAAAGAATCTCATTTTTTCTCCTTTATTTTGGATGATAATACTGATTGATATAGAATTTCTCATTGTTAATTGTTTACCAAAACACTTTAAATACTCATTTCTAATGTGCATGTATTCTTAAAATAACTTACATAATTTATGTTGCTTAATTTATAGATAAGAATTATTTTCCTTTCTGTCCTTTTTCAGACATTGTTTCCATCTTCACTTCTATGTAGTTTGAATGTATTACTTAGGTACAGATTTCATTTGTTTTTATTCTGATTGTTGTTCTTTAAATTTCCTGGATTTGTAGTTTGGTATTCATTATTTTTGATGTCATTAATTTTAGAACAATTTTTCCATCTTTTGTTTCTTTCTATTTCAACTGTTATTCCCATTACATGTTTATGTTCTCATATCAACAACCTATCTATTAGTTTGTTTTTGGGGGTGTTACCTAAGTGTCATTGGAATACTGGAAATTGTGCTACTGGTTTTTCCAGTAACAATAGGGTCATCTATACTTGGCAGGTTTCATAGAGCATCCAGAAAATTTAGACTAAGAAGGAGGATATGAAAATCTGATCCAGAAAAAAAAATGGCCAGTGAAAGTCTTATGAAGGTGAAATATTTCTGTATTGTCCTAGATGAGTCCTTCAAATTGTAAGATACTCAAAATATGACCTGAGAAAGTCACTTTTTCAAAGTAGAATTGACCTTAATTGTGCGGTAAAGGTTAGAGGAGTTTCATTTTCTAATGTGGCACAACTCAAAATGGGCAAAACCAGCAGCAAATATTCATTAAAAATCAACACATGTTTTGCAAACATGTATCTATCTAAAAAATCTGAAGTTGAACAACATGAAATTAAATGTGTAAAGATTGAAAGCCTAAGTATTAGTGAGTTGAAAAGGATAGATATTGACCCTTTTTAATCAAATAATCATAGGATCTACTGCACAGAGAATGACAAAATAAAGAGTAATAGTGTCACATTCATT
>NW_006399763.1:25391842-25400366 GCF_000299155.1 Elephantulus edwardii | reverse complement strand
GCACATAAACAACAACAACAACAATAACAACAATTCAATATCTCTTCTATAGTTCAATAGTGCCAGGAATAGTATCTCTCTCTCTCTCTCTCTGGAAAATCAACTAATATGACTGTTATTTAAGTATAAGCACTACCCACATAATGTGGCAGAAGGATGGGCAGTCTCCTCCCATGTGATTAACTGCCTCTGAAACCTGCAGGAGGGTCAACTATTGGTTGGTTCTGAGTCTATGGTGCACAGCAACAACAATAACACCCACATAATTACTTAAAGCAAAACATTACTAAATAAGTAATGATTTTTATCAACTTCTATCACCTTAAATTGATTAAACAGGGAATCTAGGTATAGTTATACTTACTTGTAAAAGTTTAAAATAAGAAGGACTGTTAAACAGTAAAATTTTGATATCTAAGTCTGTATCTGATGCTGAGTTTTTCTTCGCTGAATATGGAAGTAGAGGTTTGTCTTTCAACATGCTTCACCATTTTTCACTTGAATGACAGACACTGTGTCTTGAGTTAAAGGAATTGAATTTAATGTGAAGTTTTATTTATACTTGGATAAGAGTTAGGTTGTGCTATGAACTTTGAAATTAAAAACAGTATACAATTAAAGGAAACCAATAAAGCAATACCATGTACAATAGCCAACCACAAACTGAGATACTTTGGAGTGAACCTAACTAGAGATACAAAAGACTTATACAAAGAAAATTACAGAACATTTATTCAATTACAGAACATTTATGCAAGATGCAAGAAAAGACCTCAAGAAATGGAAAAATATGCCCTGTTCATAGATAGGAAGACTCAATATCGTGAAAAATGACATTTCTATCAAAAGCAATCTACATGTTCAGCACAATCCCAATATAGATATCAAATTCATTTTTCAAAAGATCAAATCAGGAATTATCAATTTTATTTGGAGTGGCAAGAGACCTCAAATAAGTAAAATATTTCTGAGAAATAATAATGAAGTGGGAGGTATAGCACTCCCTAACCTAAAAACCTACTACAGAACGGTAGTAACCAAAATACAAAATAGCATGGTACTGGTACAATGATAGGCAAATAGACCAATGGAAAAGAATTGAGAATCCAGAAATAGATTTACCTATCTATTGTCAACTGATATTCAACAAGAAAAATGAAAACTATCAAATGGGAAATGACAACTTCTGCAACAAACGGTATTGGCAAAATTGTACTGCTACCTGCAGAAAGCTAAAACAAGATCAACATCTCACATCATACACAAAAATCACCTTACGGAGGATCAGAGACCTGGGAGTAAAACCCCAAATCATAAAATTCATAAGAGACAAACTGGAATCAAGCTAAGAAAGCCTAGCCTATGCTATAAAGAGACTTACAAATACAGTAAGAAATATACAAAGGTTTTAAAGATTAAATCCCTGTGAGTATCAAAACCTTTTTCCAACAGGGTGAAAAGAAATCCTACCTGGAAACAAAAATTTGGCAAGACTATCTCATACAAGAGTCTCATAATGAAAGTTTATAGAATACTCCTGGGCCTCTACAAGAAAAAGACTGATAACCCAATTACAAAAATGGGTTAAAGACATGGAACGAATTTTCACAGAAGAAGATACTCAAATGGCCAACAGATGTATGAAGAAATGCTCAAAATCATTGACAATAAGCGAGATGCAAATCAAAACTACAATAAAATGCCATCTTACTCCAGTAACAGTAGCAAAATTTAACAGGACAGCAAGTAAAAATGTTGGAGATAATTTGATGAGATAGGAACTCTAATACATTGTTGGGGGAATTATAAAATGATACAATGGCTCTGGAAGGCAGTTTGACACTTCCTGATAAAAGCTGAATATAGAAATTTTATATGACCCAGCTAGTCCATTGCTTGGACTATACCCCAAGAAAATGAGTACTGAGGCTCAAACAGAGACTTGTACACAAAAGTTCATAGCAGCATTAATCGCCATCACAAGAACATCAAAACAGTCCAGAAATCCAATAGCAAATGAATGGATTGAGAAGTTGAGGTACATTCATATAATGGAATACTACACAGCACACAGGAGTAATGATGTTGTAAATTACTCCCTAACTTGACAGGGACTGGAGCACATTCTGCTGAGTGAACTAACTCAGTCCCAAAAGGAAAAATATTGTATAAACCATTGTTGTAGGTTGAGGATAAGGATCCAAATGGAGGAGGGTGGAAGCAGAGGGGTGGACAGGGAAGGTTAATTATAAGGTTGCACATTTTGATGGGAGGTGAAGGAAATGGGAAGGATCTTGTTTGAAAAGCAATGTATTCAAACTTTGTAAATAAGTCCGTTTAAAAAAACCAAACACAATGTACAGGAATGAATACTGGAATAAATAAAGGGTGAAAGTGTCTTTTTAAAAATAAATCATAGTAATATGAAGTTTATAAAGTACTTAACATAGAAAAAAAAACCTTTAAAAACAAAGAGTTAAGCTGTGTTTGTGAAATTAACATTTTTTCTAGTTCCTTTATTTGATCTTCTGTAGCTTTCCCTCTATATGTAGGTTGTTGTGTTGTTGATTCTCTTCAAGTTGAGCACGACTCATTGGGCCCCTGTGAACAAAAGGTCTGAAGCCTCTCTACAACCACAGACATTTATCAAAGTTCATAGAGTTTCAAGAGGCAAGTTGTTTAGGAAGGGGATGTCACTCCTGCTTCCAAACCTGTCATAGATTGTTATTGATTGGGTTACCTGTGATGCAGAGTGACTCTATGTACAGCAGCTCCGTACCCTTCCCTGTCCTGAGACAGTCTCCCTAACTCTGACACAGCAATTCCATCACCCCAGTAACCACATCAATCCATCTCCTCCGGGGTCTCCTTCTCCTGCACTGTTCGTCCACCCATCTGAGCATGATGTCCTTCTCCAAGGACCTATCTCTCCTGGAGACACATGCCCAAAGTAAGTTAGGCTAAGCTTCAAAATCCTAGCCTCCAAGGAGAGACTTGGTTTCACCCTCACCAAAACAGAACTGATTTGTTTCTTGGTGGTCCATAGTATGTTCAAGACTCTTCTCCAGCACCACAACTCAAAGGCATCTATTCTTCTTCTGTCATCCTTAGTCATTGTCCAACTTTCTGAAGCATAACAAGTAATTGAGAAGACCATGACCTGCATTAGGCGCTTCTTTGTATCTAGACTAACATCTTTGTTCTTCAGAACTCTGGAGAGGTCCATGACAGCAGATTTTCCCAGTATAATTTGTCTTTTGATTTCCTGACCACTGGTATTAAGAGTGTTGATTGTGGGTCTGAGCAAGCTGTAATTGCTAACAACCTCAATGTCTTCTCCATCTATCATGGTGCTGTCAATTGTCAAGTTGTGAGAATCTTATTCTTCTTGATGTTGAGCTTCAATCCATATTGAAGACTACACTCCTCGACGTTTTGCAGTCTTCTTCAGTTTCACCAAGCAAGGTATATCCAATTGAAATCTGCTTCTTACAAACATTTTAACTATAAAACTGTTATACAGAGACACTACTGATGTGGTGATAAGTTGTAATGGAAAGACTAACTTACAGTTCTATGATTCTCTCTCTCGCTTTTGGGGGGTCTGAATAAATTAGTAATGAACTCTCCAAAGGTTTCTGATGCTGTAAATTGAACCAGAGGAGTTTATCTTTCTCCTGTGGAGCCATTGTTGGAGAGATGTGTGGTCTTTGGGTTAGCAGCACAAATCTGCAGACTACTCATGCCACCAGAGCAGTTTTATAATTAGATCTCAATACTTTAAGTCTTCCTACTTGTTGAAATTCACAAATGCTTCTCAGATGTCTGTGCCTTCTCAGACTAGACAGGTTGTCAAGAGGGGCTTAGAGATGAGATATTTTCCTTTCTCTTTGTTGAAGTTTAGAGGAAGTTAGCATTGATATTTCCCATCTGCCAGGTCTGTTAAACTTGCAAAATACAATTCAGGTGACTCTGTTAACATAATTTCCCTCATAGCCACACCTTGTTAAGGGGACCAGAGCGCTCTAGACAATTTTGAGAATAATTTTTTTACCCCTACCTGGGCCAGGAAGGAGCAGAATATGCAAGGTTCTCATCTGTTCATAGGGTTGGTATGAGTTTTACTTGACTCAGTGGCAACTAACTACAACAAAAACCCCTGCCAGAACAATGACAAGACTTACTTTTGATCTTAATGGTGAGAAAGCAGTGGAGCTTTTGCAGGAACAAAAACTCATGAACATATGGGGGAGCCCCATTAGATCTGACTTCCTTCATCATTTAATTCTCAAGATAGTGCACCCTAAGCCTCCAGCAACCCATCAATTTCCATTTATATCATCCCTACCAATAGTTATTTCAATTAGGCACTTCAGCTCCTGGACTTCTGCTCCCAGTAACCATGACCCTTTTGTCTGGGAATGAAGTTTTGCCCCATAACCTCAATTAATTCTCAGATGTAACTAGGAAGACTGACAATTTTTACTCAACATTCCAAGTTTCTAAGATCTTTATGTAATAGTCTGGAAACCAGAAGTTTTCCATGATTTTTCATGTATGTTTAAAATGATAAACACGATTTTTAATGAAGACATGTTGTGGTTATGTGCCATCAGGTTGGAAACAACTCATAGCTGACCCAAAGAGTTTTCAGAAATTGTAAATGTCTTTCCTCCATGTTGAATTTGAACCACTTGACTTTTGGTTGGCAACTCCTTAGCAATAATTTAAAACCTAAAGTTGTTAGAAAGTTTCACACTGTCCATACTAGTCTAGAAATCCAAGAATATATAACATTTAAATAATCTTTGCTTTAAAGGATGTGCTACTTTTAAATCTTTACAGTGTTGGGTTGTCATTCAGTATTATTCAATGAGAGTAATACAATCAGGTTTAAGTCATTTTTTCCCTTCATTTTGTTCTTCCAGGCTCCACTGAATATTTAAATTAGGGAAGGTATTATTGATTTTTCTCTTTTTTTAACCATGAAAATGTTCCTAATCATATTAGATTGGTGAATTTATTTCTTAACAGAATTTACAATTTCAGCTTAAATGACTTTGCAGTACAAACCAATGTCCCATGCAATGATGTTGTACCTGTATTTGTGTCAAATCTAATTATGAAGCCTTGATTTGAGTAATGTGAAAGAAATTATTTCCACTTTCCCCACCACTCACATAGATCAATTTTCTCATTAAGCTTTTTCATCGTTTCTGATGGCTTTCATCTTATGCCTTTTCATTTTACTTTGTGTCCTAGCAAAACTTGAGCTTTATCTCATGTATGGGAAGATTCATTATATTTCAAGAGATTTATTTATGTTGATGAATTAACTATGTAAATCTGTAGGGTGTAATATTTTACCATTTTCTTTGTTATTGAGTATTTTTATTGTGTCTTGAAAATCTTTGTACATTTCCTAATAAATTATTTTTGTCTTATTTTACTTTTCTGTACATTTTCCTTTAAGCATTCAGACTTTTTAAAATCACAACCAAGGAGGTGTGCTACAAAGTAGGCGACAATAAAACATGAAGAGGATGTGGGAGGGATAATTCATTTTAGGAGCAAAGCTTTGGATAAAAATAAAACAAAATTAAAGAGACTTTGGGCTCTATGTTCTAACAAAAACAGTTATGTGGTCAAACATAATTTTCCCACAGATCTTTTGTTCTTTCATGTGCTTAATGCACAAATAGAAATGCAGGCTGAAAGTTTGTAAAGTGGAGTTAGTGTGTTTTCAAAAGGAGTAGTAGAGTAAATATTCTAATGCATGTGAAGTCAAACATGCCGTAGACAATGGGTTTTATTAGGAGGATATGCTCAAAGAAGGGGTTTTCAGAATCCCACACATTTCTGAGTATCTCAGATTTTCTTTTCTGCATGCAACAACCCTTCCCTGAGAGTAACTTCAAAACATTTTCTAAAGCATGTTCTCTAATAAGATGCTTGATTTTGTTTCGTCAGTGGAGAAATTGAAGTAATATTTACATGAAGTGAAATAGAAGATTAAGTCTTGTGACTTTTTTTAATATTTGGGAATCTGGTGTTCAAAGAGGATAATGACAAAATATTTTACCTTATTTATATGTTGGAGTTTTTTTATAAAAAACCTTTTTTTCATTTGTAGTTTCACAGTTGTGTGTGATAAAATAGATATTGATTCAACTAGTAGTACCCCTTTTAAAATGCTTCACCAATTTGCATGTCATCCTTGCACAGGGGCCAAACTTATCTTCTCTGTCTCATTCCAAATTTAGTGTATGTGCTGCCAAGTGAGCACATTAGTAGTATCTCTTTTAAAAGGGTTGACTTTCTTCATAAAGTGTCCTATGCTAAAATTTTTATGAAAGCATAATTGTGTGTTGTTTTTTTTTCTTTGAAGAGCAACTGCTGAGATTGTACTGAGATAATTTTTTATTAATAGACAAGTATTCTACTGTTGTTTGACTAGGGCTTCTTATAAATTTATTCTCATTTTCTCTATCTCATTGCTCTCCAGCTGGAGTCTACTTGTAGTTGTCCCTCACATGGCTTTTCTGAGGTTTTAAATTCCCCCAGAACCTCAGGCAAATACAAACCATCAGAGAAACACAACTGGGTAAGCAGCACAATGTTCTCCATATTAGGCCATTATATGGCCCTAGTTCCTTGTAATTTTGTTGGAAAATCTGTCTAGTATTATTCTAACATTCTTTTTTCTCTGTATTTTACATATAAAATATATATAACCCAGACCTGAAAACTTGAGAAATAAACTATTTCTTCTTCAGAGGCTGAAATGATGCTTACCAGGATTTTCTCGCAACAAATTTCTTTAATTTCCCAAGGAAGAATCTATGTCATGGTAAAGTCATAAACTGGGCTGGGTTTTTTGATGTTGTTGTTTTGTTTTTTGTGTTGGGTTTTGGGTTTTGGTTTGTTTTTTTTTTTTTTTTTTTTTATCTTTCCTGACACTACCATATCCTTTGCTTGGTGAAACTGAGGAGGACTTGAAACACTTGCTGCAAAAGATTAAACACTACTGGGCTGGGGCTGTAGAGGTATCGCTGAGAGGAGGTCTGAGCCACTGGGATCGGGATGTCGAAGAACACGGTGTCGTCGGCCCAGTTCCGGAAGGTGGACGTGGATGAGTACGACGAGAACAAGTTCGTGGACGAGGAAGATGGGGGTGACGGCCAGGCTGGGCCCGACGAGGGCGAAGTGGACTCCTGCCTGCGACAAGGGAACATGGCAGCTGCTCTTCAAGCAGCTCTGAAAAACCCCCCTATCAACACCAAGAGTTAGGCGGTAAAGGATCGAGCAGGAAGCATTGTATTGAAAGTGCTCATCTCTTTTAAAGCCAATGATATTGAAAAGGCAGTTCAATCCCTGGACAAGAACGGTGTTGATCTCCTAATGAAGTATATTTACAAAGGCTTTGAGAACCCTTCTGACAACAGCAGTGCTGTGTTACTGCAATGGCATGAAAAAGCACTTGCCGCTGGAGGAGTGGGGTCCATCGTTCGAGTCTTGACTGCAAGGAAAACTGTGTAGTCCAGCGGGAACTGGATATCTGCCAGGGTGTAGGAGTCGCTGGTACAAAGACCAAAACAACCAAATGCCACCGCTGCCCTCTGGGCAGCATCTGTGTCTCTCAGCTTTGCCTTCTCACTTCCTTTTTCATATCTATAAAGATGAAGCATACATATGTCCGTTTTCCTTTAATTAATGAAAATTGGAATAATATTGGGTAAATTTTCTTTCAATAGAAGTGTTTCATGCTCTCAAAACCATTTCAGTGATACGTATACCAGACTGTATATAGTTTAATTTGCATTCAAGTCTAATTGTGCAATTTTGAACACCTGTTGGCTGGGTTTGAGTTTGGTCTGGTTTTGTTCTTCATCTAATACTGAGACGTTTGATCAGAATTTGGGGCCAGTGTTTTATCTCATTGCTAGCCAGGCAATGATTTTATTTATTTTTTTTTTAATGAAGATAAGAGAGACTGGCAGCTATATTGCAAAACTGGACCATACTTCCCTTATTTAAACAAAATATGTTGTAGAACAAGTGGTGAGTGAGCACCACTGCCAAGTTCCAGCTTCGTTTCTGCTTGCTTCCAGACTGAGTTTAAGTATGCTTCTTCTTCAGCAT
Source organism: Elephantulus edwardii (assembly GCF_000299155.1). Classification (NCBI taxonomy): domain Eukaryota; kingdom Metazoa; phylum Chordata; class Mammalia; order Macroscelidea; family Macroscelididae; genus Elephantulus; species Elephantulus edwardii. The sequence goes on along the minus strand of NW_006399763.1, from coordinate 25,392,224 downwards.
CCAGTAATCAAGGCTTCTTCATTTCTTTATGGTCACCCAGGGTCCAGAGCAAGGAGACTTGCTCTACATGAATTAATCTCTACCAGAGAGCTTGTTTGTCTTAAACTTTTGTTTAATAATATGGCCCTATTTGTGGAAACCATAATCCAAGATAGAGGATGCAGAAACTATGATGGAGTCCAAACTCTGGGCACACTCTGAATGAAATGTTGTTTTCATTAGAAATACAGTAGCTGCCTTGTACATCCTGAGGTGTAGGAGTAGTATTTAATTTGCCCTTCAGATCACGTCAGTGTTCTTCAGGGTAATTTGGAACTCAGAAGATTTGGTTCCGATCCAAACCAATATACATTCCATATTTTCTCTCAGTGTTTTTTAAAAT
>NW_006399763.1:25388735-25391707 GCF_000299155.1 Elephantulus edwardii | reverse complement strand
TGTAAACTCCACTGGTTTTGATACTGCTTCTTTTTGTTGTGTTGTTTTGTAAAGATTAATACAGTTCAGAAAATAAAACATCAGTGTTGAATAAAAAAAAAAAAAAAAAGATTAAACACTACAACCTAAACTATGGATTGAATTTCAACATCAAGAAAATAAAAATCCTTGTCTTTGGACTGATAAGTGACATCATGATAGATGGAGAAAGGATTATCAACAACTTCATCTTACTTGGATCTACAATCAATACTCTAAGTACCAGCAGTCAGGATATCAGGAGAAGTATCACACTGTGAAAGTCTGCATTCAGAGATCTCTCCAAAGTATTGAAGAGTTAGGATGTCAATTTGAGGACAAAGGAAGGTGCACCTGATTCAGATGCTGGTCTTTTCAGTCACTAGCTATATATACATTTTAAAGCTGGACCATGTGATATCATTGCTGACGTCAGATAAATTCTGACTGAAAGTACAGAATACTAGAAGAATAACTACGTGTGCTTTACTGACTATACAAAAGCATTTATGTAGATCATAGCAAATTATGACTAACACTGAGATGAATGGGAACTCCAGAATGCTTAATTGTGTTCATGTGAAATAAATACTTAGACCAAGAGGTTCTTATTTAAAAATTGCAAGGGAACACTGCATGATTTAAAATTAAGAAGTGAGTCAGGGTGTATCCTTTCTCCATTTCTAAACAATTTGTATGCTGAGCAAAATATTGGAGAACCTAAACTCTAGAAGCTGAATCGTAGCATCAAGCTTGGAGAAAGACTAATCAATATTCTCCAATATGCACATGACACAAGGGCTTGCTGAAGAAGAAGATCAAAGTATACAGTCTTCAATATGGATTGAATCCCATTGTCAAGAAAATCCAAATTCTCACCACTGGACCTAAAGGCAATATCATAATATAATTGTGGATAAATATAATATAAATTCTATTAACATACTATTAATTATATTAATATATAAATAATAAACATAATATAAAGATGGAGAAAAGATTGAAATTGTCAATTACAACATCTTATTTGAACCCACAATCAATACAATTGTTATCTCTTGAGTAAGCAGATAAAGAGAGTATGCATTGCTTTTCACATTTCCCTTCATTTACCTTATGTTTTAAAATTGTGTTTTACAGAATAAATTACCATTGAACTATGCCCACCATTACCCTGTTTTTTTAGATCCCTGCAGGATCTTTTCAGTTTCCACTACCTCCTTCCTCCACTCACCAAATTATGCAACTCTGTGATTTTCCCCTCACCATCCTCAGCCCTCTGCATCTACTCTTTACCCCATTGGTCCCCCATATATGTTTTACTAGTTATTCTTCTATTTTTACAATAATGGTTTTATGCAGGATTTCCCCTTATCAGAATGAATTCTTTCACTCAGCATAATGTTCTCTAGTCTCTGCTAAGTTATGCAGTGCTACATAATATTCTATCATGTGCATGTACTATAATTTTTCAATCCATTTGATGGTGGACAGACATGTAGGCTGTTTCCATGTCCTTGCAATGGTGAATAACGCTGCTGTGAACATTAGTGTACAAATCTCCTTTTGTGTCTCAGGTATAATTTCCACGGAGTTATAGTCATAGCAGTGAAATAGCTGGATTATGTGGAGTTTCTATGTTCAGTTTATTGAAGAAAAGCCAAACTGCCTTCAGAGTGGTTGTACCATATTACAATCTCACCAACATATATGAGAATTCCAATCTTTATACAACCACTCCAACATTAAACTTTTCTATTGCTATGGGAGTAAGATGCTGTCTCATTGTGGGTTTGATTTGCATCTGTCTTATTGCTAGTGATTTTGAGCATTTCTTCATGTGTTTACTGGCCATCTGAATTTCTTCCTCTGTGAAAAGTCTTCCCATTTTCTGTGAAAAGTCTTTTGCCCATTTTCTAATTGTATTAGCAGTCTTTTTCTTGTCAAGGTCCTGAAGGATTCTGTAAATATTTGTTATGAGGATCTTCTCTGAGATTGTATTGCCAGAAATTTTTTCCAGCCAGTAAGTTTTCTTTTCAATCTATTGAAAAAAAGTTTTGATATGCACAAGGATTTAGATGGTCCCATTCGCCAATATTATCTTCTCCTCATTGTACATTTCTGGCTATATTTGTCAGCATATTTATACGATAGGGTAGACCCTCTAAGTTTGATCCCATTTTATCTCTGATAATCTTTATGGTTTTGAGCTTTATCCCAAGGTCTCTGATCCACTCTGAGTTAGTTCTTTTTTTTTTTTTTTTTTTCTGAGTTAGTTCTTAAGGTGTGAGATGTGGATCATGCTTCAGCTTTCTGCATGTAGCAGTACAGTTTATACAGTGGCGTTTGTTGACGAGATTGTTGTTTGCTCATTTGATAGGTTTGTTTCCTTGCAGAATATCAGTTGACCATAGACAGATGGATTAATTTTGGGTTCTCAACTTTCTTCCATTGGTCTGTGCACCATACTGTTTTGGTTACTACAGCTGTGTAGCAGGATTTACCCTCAGATCTGTTTTTAATTTATTTTGGTCAAACATTCTTTTAGGTCATATAGCCCTGGTCTGTCCACTTGCTGTACAGAGGTAACTTGTGGTTGCTGTGAAGCTAAACACTATGACAGTAACGTGTCAAATGTGATAATAGTTACCCATGGTGGATAGTGTTTAGTGGAACTCTCCATTACAACAAGCTTGTAAGCAGGAGTAGTATCCACTTCCGAAATAGCTTGCCTCCAGAAAACCTATGAACCTGGAGAAAGGATGAAAGTTATGAAAATGTTCAGGTCCTTTGTTCATAGGGTCTCTATGAGTTGCCCAAAAACAGTAGAATTTGAGATCATGGAGTGCTATGCTTCTCACATGTCTGTCAGATACTCCTCTAAATCTGAACATTCAGATTAAGACAGACTAGGAAGAAGGATTGGCCACCCACTTCTGAAATAGCAGGCCTCT
>NW_006399763.1:25384177-25385110 GCF_000299155.1 Elephantulus edwardii | reverse complement strand
TTGGAGGCAAGGATTCTGAGGCTCCATCTAACATACTTTGGACATGTTGTGAGGAGAGACCAGTCTTTGGAGAAGGACATCATGCTTGGAAAGGTGGAGGGACAGCGCAGGAGGGGAAGGCCCTCTATGAGGTGGATTGATTCAGTGACTGGGTTAATCTAGATGGGAGTGTCAGAGACAGTACGATTGGCACAGGACAGAGCAGAGTTTAGGACTCTTGTACATAGGGTCGCTATGAGTCGCAATCGACTTGACAGCATATAATAACAACAACAACAGTTTCAATTTGTGCTTGGCTATGATACATCATTCTTGCTTTTAATCTGGGCAATTTCTTTGTTACAGTAGAAGAATCACAGAGACTTTAATGTATTGCTCTTGTGTACTGCGATTCTACTAGCTTGGTCCACTAGCTCTAGCAGTTTTATTTGTTGAGTCCTTGGGGTTTTTGCTTACACTATCATGTCATCTGCATATAGCAACAATTTAACCACCTTTTTGCCAATCTGGATTCTTTTTATTTCCTTCTCTTGTCACATTGCTCTAGTAAGTACTTTCAATAAAATATTAAATAGGAGTGGTTAAGGTGGGTATCCTTCTCTGGATGTTCCCAAGAAAAATGCTTTTTAGTCTTTCTCCATTAAAAGTTATATTAACTCTTGTTTTGCACATATACTTTTTATTATGTTGAGAAAATCCCCTTTCATTCCTATTTTGTTGAATCCTGTAATCAAAAAGGGTTTTGGATTTTGTCAAATGGCTTTTCTCCATCCATTGCTAGGATCATGTGGTTATTATTTGCTTTGTTAATGTGGTGAATTACAATGACTTTTTTTTTATGTTGAACCATCCTTACATACCTGTTATGAATCGCACTTTATGATAAAATATGTTTTTATGTACTTTTGGATTTGTTAAGGAATTTTACTTCTA
>NW_006399763.1:25372188-25382500 GCF_000299155.1 Elephantulus edwardii | reverse complement strand
TTCCATCTTCTTTTAATACTTCCTGGATCATTTAATATTCTGCGCGAAGCATCCTTGATTACAGGAACTCTAGGTTTGAATCTGTTCTTCAGTTCCTTGAGCTTAAGAAATGCTGAGCGAATCCGGCCCTTTTGATTTTCTGACTCTAGTTCCTCACACATTTCATTGTAGTGAGGAGCTAGAGTCAGAGTGGTGTATAGTTTTCTTTTTTTAGCAATATATTTACCTTATTTGGTTGTTAGGATTATATTTACTCCATAAAATGACTCTGGGAGTCTTCCTTCTTTTTTTCACTTAGTGAAACAATTTACATAGAATTGATAATAGATCTTCTCTGAAACGTTTGGTAGAATTCATCCATGAAGCTATCTGGGCCAGGACTGTGACTCTGTGTGTATGTGTGTGTGTGTGTGTGTATGTGTGTGTGTGTGTGTGTGTGTGTGTGTGTGTATTTGTAGAAAGTAAGTTTTTTATTACCTGATCAATTTCTTCTTTTGTGATGAGTCTGTGTAAGTCTTCTACACATTTGTTTGTGTCAACCTGAGTAGGGCATGACTTTAAAGGAATTTGCCTATTTCCTACAGGTTTTCAAATTTGTCAGAGTTTAGCTTTTAATTAAATTTATTTCATTTCCTCTGGTTCTGTTGTGATAGCACATCATTCCTTAATTGAGTTAGTTGTTTCTTTTCCCTTTATTTTCCTTTGTTAAGTTTGCCAATTATTGGCAATTTTATTTACACTTTCAAAAAACCAGTTTCTTGCCTTGTTGATGGTTTCGATTGTTTTCTGTTTTCTATCTCATTGATTTCAGCTCTTGTTCTTATAATTTCCTTTCTTCTAGAGGCTGTGGGATTAGATTGTTGTTCTTTTTCTATTTGATAGAGGTGTTGTTCTAGATCATTATTTTTGTTTCTTTCTTTGTGTTTATGTGCTTGTATATTGCTGTGTATGAACTGCCCCCGAGGACTGTCTTAGCTAAAGCATAGAGGTTTGGGCATGTTATACTCTTATTATCATTTGGTTCAAGGAATTTTTTCCATTCTTTATTTCTTCCTTAACACAATTGTGTTCTAGCAGGGTAATATTTTGCTTCCATGTGAGTAGTTTTCTAAGCTTTATAATTTTTTCTTTTTCTTTTTTTTTTTTAGTTTTATGGCAATGTAGTCTGAGAAGATATTGCATAATATTTCAATATTTTTTAATTTGTTGAAGCTTGCTTTATTTCCTAATATATTATTAATTCTGGAAATTGTGGCATGTGCAATTGAGGAGAAAGTGCTTTGTATTTTAATTGGTTGCAGTATTTGGAATATATCCACAAAGGTGAGTTGGTTGATTGTATAGTTTAGATCTTTCACATTTTTGTTAAATTTATTTTGAATTATCTATGCTTTGATGGGAGTGGTGTGGAGAAGTATCTTATCACTATTGTGGTGCTATCTCTTTTTTTAAATATGTTAGCTATTTATTGTTTTACAATTCTATAATTTGGTGCAAAGATGTTGACATAGGTTAAGTCTTCTTATCTATTGTCCCTTTAATCATTGTATAGTACCCTACTTTATCTTTTATAATGTTTTTCATCCTGAAGTCTATTTTATCAGAGTTTCTATTGCCACTCCTACTTTTTTTGTGTGGATACCACGTATCCACTTCCTATATTTTTTCCTTGCCTTTGATTTTGAGTCTCTCTTCCTCCTCATTTCTTAGATGTGTGTCTTATAGGCAAATATATTTAGGCTTTGTTTTCTATCCATTCTGCTACTCTTTTTCTCTTAATTGGTGCATTTGGTCTATTCACTTTGAGTGTGATATTTGAAAGGTTGGCTGTAATTTGCTCTGGTTTTGGTTACTATGGTCCATGCACTTTCCTTGGTTGTATCATTGTGTAGGACTTCCCTGAAATTTTTTGTAGAATTTGTCTTGTTTTTACAAATTCTGTAAGTTCCTTCTTTTCTACCAAGTATTTAATTTCTCATTCATATTTTATGGATAGCTTTGCTGGGTACAGGATCTTCAGTTGGCCTTTGTTTTCCTTATGCCATCCCGTTGTCTCTTGATCTCATGGTTTCTGCTGAGAAATAGGAAATTAATCTAATTGTTTCTCTTCACACTGCATTTAATATTCTATCTTTATTTATTTTTGAGAATTTGTGATATGTCTTGATGTTGTTTGTTTTTTGTTCTGTTTTTGCAGAGAGTGCCTACTCTATTTGGTGTTCTCTGAGTTTCTTGAATGTTGATTTCTCTGGAAAGTTTTCTTCTAGTATTTCTTCCACAATTTTCTTAGTGATTTCTCTGCCCCTTTTATATTCTAGGATTCCAATCATACATATGTTATTCCTTTTGATGATTCTAATGTTTCATGTTGTCTTCATGTTCTTTATATCTTATCTCTGATTTCTCTTCTAGTATGTTTCCGTTGAGGTTTTTGTCTTCCGTATCACTGACTCTCTACTCCATCTTTTCTGTTCTATTTTTTATTCCTTCAACATTTTGGACACTTTTGCCATTTCAATCTTAACAGCCAAGATTGCATTTTCGTGAATTTCTGTTATTTCCTGTTAGTTCTATTATTGTTTCTTTTAGTAGCATTTTACAGTTTTCTTTGTGCTTTCCCCCTTCAGAATATATCAAGTCTTTTCATATTTATTCCTACGTGGGTTTTTTTAAACACAATTTTTATTTTATGCTGCATTTATTTACAAAATTTGTATAAATGGCTTTTCTGTTCTAGTTAGATTTATTCCCAAACACTTCACTTTGTGGTTGGCTATTGTGAATTGTATTGCTTTCTCTGTTTTCTTCTTTGAGTGTTCTTTGTTACTCTAGAAGAATACCATTTATTTTTGTTTATTAATCATATGTCCTGCAAGTCTACTGAACTTGTCTACTAGGTCTAACCCTTTTTGTCATTGAATTTTTGGGGATTCTGTGTACACTTTCATATCATTTGAACATATTATAATTTTACCACCTTTTTGCTAGTACAGATGCCTCTTATTTCCTTCTCTTATTGTTTTGCCCTAGCAAGTACTTCCAAACACTATTAAATAGAAGTGGTGAAGTGAGCATCCTTATCTGGTTTCTGTTCTCAGGGGGGAAATGTTCTTAATTTTTCTCCATTGAGAATGATGTTGCCTCTTGGTTTTGCATATATACTTTTCAATATGTTGAGGAAGTTCTTTTTAATTCCTATCTTATTGAGTGCTTTAATGAGGAAGTACTGCTGGGTTTTGTTAAAAGTCTATGAATTGAAAAAAATGAGAAAAGAAAAAAAAGTCTATTAATTGATAGGATCATGTGGGTTTTGTCCTTTGCTTTGTTAATGCGATGAATTACCTTGATAATTTTCCTTATGTTGAACCAGCCTAACTTAACTATTATACAGGAATTTATTGAGCATTATTGCATCTATATTTATGAGAGATATTGGTCTGTAGTTTCCTATTTTGGTAATGTCTTTGTTTGGATTTGGTATTAGGGTCATACTTGCCTTGTAGAATGATTCTAGGAGTGTTCCTTCTTTCTTTATTTTTTTAAAATAAATTAAGTAGAATTGGAGATAACTCTTCTCTGAATGTTTGGTAGATTTCAGTCATGAGACCATCTATGTCAGGATATTTTTTGTGGGAGACTCTTCCTCTGATATGCTCAATTTCTTCTTTTGTAAAAGGTCTTTTCAAGTGTTCTATCTTTGAAAGTATCAATCTGGATAGGTCAAACACAAGAATTTGTCCATTTACTCTAGGGGTTTTTATTTGTTGGGTTGTTTTTTTAAATTTATCATAATATAAGCTTTCATAATATGATGTTATTATTGATTAAATGTCAGCTTGTTCTGTTGTGATATCATTTTTTAATTTCTTATTTGAGTTATTAGAATCTTCTTTTTCCTTAGATTAAATGTGCCAATGTTGTTTTTGTTGTTATGTGTTGTCGAGTCATTTGTGACTCTTAATGACCCTATGTACAACAGCCCTAAACACTTCTCTATCTTGTGCCAATCTTATTGTCTCTGACACACCTATCCCCATTACCCCAGTCACTGAATCAATCCATCTCATTGAGCGTCTTCCTTTCCTGTTCTATCTCTCCACTCTACCAAGCATAATGACCTTCTACAAGGACTGGTCCTGTCTTGCAGCATATCCAAAGTATATATCTTGGACAGAGCGTCAGCATCCTTGCTTCCAAGGAGTAGCCTGGTCTCACCCTCTCTAGGATGAACTTATTTATTCTTCCAGCAGTCCATGGTGTATTCTACAGCATCACAGCTCAAAGGCATCAATTTTCCTTATATTATCCCTAGTTATTGTTCAGCTTTCCAATGCATGGCAAGTAATTGCAAAGATCATGACCTGTATCAAGCACACTTTAGACTCCAGATTGACATCATTGTACTTCAGCACTTTGGAGAGATTTCTGACAGTAGACTTTCTCAATTCAATTCATCTTTTTATTTCCTGGATGCTGGTACCAAGAATGTTGACTGTAGAGCCAATCAAACTAAAGCTGTCAACAATCTCAATCTTTTCACCATCTATCATGAGGTTGCCAATATGCCCGATAGTGAGAATCTTAATTTCCTTGATGTTGAGCTTCAATCCATATTAAAGGCTGCAGTCCTTGACCTTCTGTAGCAAGTGCTTCAGGTCCTCCTCAGTTTCAGCAAGCAAGGTTGTGTCATCTGCATAAAACAAATTGTCAATGTTTCTACCTCCAATCTTGATGCCACATTTCTCCTTACAGAGCCCAGCGTCCAGATAACCTGTTTCACATACAGATGGAAAAATTATGGAGATAGGACACATCCTTGGTGTACACCGTTCCAATTTTGAACCATGCAGAGTTTCCTTGCTCCCGATTTTGAACTAAGCAGTGTTTCATGAAACAAATTATAAGCAAAAGCCTGTGGTGAGGAGGGAAGAAGTTTAAAGTGTTCTGAAAGAATTGGCAAAAAGAAGGCCCCAGGAATTGATGGAATACCAATTGACATATTTCAACACATTGATGCTGTCCTGGATGTGCTCACCACATTGTGCCAAGAATTCTGGCCAATTAATGAAAGATATTTGTATTTGTTCCCAATATCATTGATATCACGTGCAAGTAAAATTTGCTAAAGATTATCCCAAAACAACTGAACAGCACATCAACACAGAACTGCCAGAGGTGCAGACTGGGTTTAGAAGAGTCTGTGGTACTAGGGATACCATAACCAATGTCACACGTGTCTTGGCTGAAAGCAGACAGTACCAGGGGAATGTCTATGTGTATTTCATTGACTATGCAAAGGCATTTGACTGTGTGGATCACAACAAACTGTGGCTGACTCATGCTTATGTGGAGCCTATACTTGTACCAGGAGACAGTCATCAGAACTAACAAGGAAACAAATTTTCTAATAGTTTGTCTATTTTATTGACCCTTTCAAAAAACCAACTCCTTGTCCTGTTGATGGTTTCAATTGTTTTTCTGTTTTCTATGTCATTGATTTCTATTCTTGTCCTTATAATTTCCTTTTATCTAGACCCTGTGGGGTTAGACTGTGTTGTTGCTTTTCTGTTGGATAGAGGTGTTAAGTTAGTTCATTAATCTTGCTTCATTTTTCCTTTTTAGTGTGTTTACCTATTACTCTGAACTGCCCCCTGGAGCGTGTCTTTGCTGTATCCCAGAGCTTTTGGTATGTTGTATTTTTATTATAATTTGTTTCAAGAACATTTTTTATTCTCTTTTCAACTGTATCAAAAGGAACTGGCAGACAAAGAAGAATGTAATGAAATCACATATGAGCAAGAGCCTATGGTGATGAAGAAAAACTTAAGCTGCTTTGAAGGAAATAGCAAAGAATTAGGCCCAATACCTAATTGGTGGTATACCAATTGATGTATTTCAGCTAACAGATGCTGCCCTGGATGTGCTCACCAAGTTGTGCCAAGAAATCTGGAGAACAACCACTTGGCCAACTGACTGGAAGAGATCTATATTTGTTCCCATTCCAAAGAAGGGGGACCCAACTGAGTGTGGAAACTACAGAACAATATGATTGATTTCACATGCAAGCAAGATTCTACTGAAGACTATCCGAAAATGACTGGAATAGTACATCAGCAGAGAACTGCCAGAAGTCCAGGCTGGGTTTAGAAGGGGTCGTGGTACTAGGGATATTGTAGCTGATGTTAGATGGATCTGGGCTGAAAGCAGGGAATACCAGAAGAATTTCTATCTGTGTTTTATTGATTATGCAAAGGTGTTTGACTGTATGTATCATAACAAACTGTGGCTGACTCTGAGAAAAATGGGAATCGCAGAACATTTGATTGTTCTAATGCGAAACCTACCTATATTTGGACCAAGAGGCAGTTGTCAGAACAGAGCAAGGGAACACTGCATGGTTCAAAATTGGGAAAGGCATATGCCAGGGATGTGTCCTATCTCCCTACCTTTTCAACCTGTATGCAGAATAGATTGTCCGGGAGACTGGGCTCTATGAGGAGAAGTGTGGCATCAGGATTAGTGGAAGAGCTATTAACAATCTGCGTTATGCAGATGACACAATCCTGCTTGCTGAAACTGAGGAGGACCTGAAAGGCTTGCTGCAGAGGGTCAAGGACTGCAGCCTTTGGTATGGATTGAAGCTCAATGTCAAGAAGACAAAGATTCTCACCACTGGACCAATTGGCAGGATGGTTGATGAAGAGATTGAGATTGTTAACAACTTTAGTCTGCTTGGCTCCACAGTCAATACTCTTGGCACCAATAGCCAGAAAATAAAAAGCATATTGCGATGAGAAAGTCTGCTGTTAGGGACCTCTTTAAGGTACTGAAGAGCAATGGTGTCACTCTGGAGACTAAGGAGCGTCTGATACAAGCTATGATCTTTGCAATCACTTGTTATGCATCAGAAAGTTGGAAAATGACTAGGGAGAATAGAAGGAGAATTTATGCCTTTGAGCTGTGGTGCTGGAGAAGAGTATTGGATGTACCATTGACTGCCAAGAAAACAAACAGATTCATCTTGGAGAGGGTTAAACCAGGCTGCTCCTTGGAGGCAAGGATTCTGAGGCTTCTTCTGACATACTTTGGACATGTTGTAAGGAGGGAGAGGTCCTTGGAGAGGGACATCATGCTTGGAATGGTGGAGAGACGGCACAGAAGTGGAAGAACCTCTATGAGGTGGATTGATTCAGTGACTGGGGTATTCGGGATGGGTGTGTCAGAGGCAGTGCAATTGGCAGAGCATAGAGCAGGGTTTAGGGCTGTTGTACATAGGGTAAATATGAGTCGCAAATGACTTGACAGCACATAACAACAACAACTTTTTTATTTATTAGGTAACCCAATCCTGTTCTGTTGTTGCTAAAAGGGTGTTATTTAGCTTCCATTTGGTGGTTTTCTAAGCTTTATCTTCTTGTCATTAATTTCTAATTTTATGGTAGTGAGGTCTGAAAAAAATTTTTTTGTATTATTTCAATACTTTTTAATTTGTTGAGACTTGGTTTATATCCTCACATGCAATCAATTCTGGAGAATGTTCAGTGTGCTCTTGAGAAGAAAGAAAATGTACTTTTAGTTGGGTTAAGTACTCTTTTAAAGTTACCTTACTTCCTCAAATTGAAGAGAACCTCAAGCGTTTGATGTAGAAGGTTAAAGACAGTAGTGTTTAAAATGGATTGAAGCTCAAACTCAGGAAGACAAAGATTCTCACCACTGAGCCAATTGACAACATCATATGGATGGATGCATGGATGGATGCATGGCTGGAGAAGAGATTTAGGTTGTTAACAAATTCAGCTTGCTCAGCCTCAAAAAGCAACACTTTTGTCACCAACTGTCAGGAAATTAAAAGATGAATTGCATTGGGAATGTCTGTTCAGGGACCTCTCTCCAAAGTACATAATAAAAATGTCAGTCCAAATATGGGCCTGATCCGAGTCATGGTCTTCACAATTACTTGGTATGCATCAGAGAGCTAGACAGTGACTAAGAATAACAGAAGAGTTGATGCCTTTGAGTTGTGGTGCTGGAGTGATTATTGAACATACCATGAACTGCCACGACAATAAATAAATCTTGGATAGGGTGAATCCAAGTTTCTCCTGGACAACAAGGATTTTTTTTAAGCTTTGTATCACATACTTTGAGCATGCAGGAGGGACCAGTCTTTGGAGAAGGACATAGTGTTTGGAATGGAGGTGGGACAGGATAGGAGAGGAAGACCCCAGATGAACAAGATCGACACATTAACTGGAACAATGGGATCAGGTGTATCAAAGTCAGTGAGACTGGCTCAGGGTAGCACATGCACAGAGCTGTTGTATTAAGGATCTGTATAAGTCACAGGTGACTTGAAGACACATAACAACAACAACAACATAGTACTCTGTATATGTCCTTAAGGTTGAATTGACCAACTGTATAGTTTAGATCTTCTTCATATTTTTAAGTTTCTTCTGAGTTAAACGACCCCATTGGTATCCTTTTCCAAGTCTATTAACTATTGTTTTATTTTACAAGTCTATTATCCTGGTGTGCCAAATGCAATACTGGCCACCCATGGAGGACAGTGTTGGGTGGATCTCTCCGATTAAAAGGAGCTTGGAAGCAGGATTGGCATCCACTTCTGAAATAGCTTGCTTCTGGAAACCCTATAAACTTGTACAAACGAACAAAGTTATGCATGTGTTTAGGTCTTTTATTCATAGGGTCGCTATGAGTTGCCTACAACTTGACGGCACTTAACAACAACATAGAGAGAGCTCAGTTGGCCTAATGGACAGAAAGTGATGCTACCAAGCCAAACGTGGGTGATTTTAATCTGTGTCACTCAGGCCTGCTTTTAATTTTTTTTGGTCAAACATTCTTCTAGGTGGTACAGCAGTGGTATGTTGATTTGCTGTACAGAGGTAACTTGTGGTTTCTGTGATGCTGAACACTGTGACCCTGATGTGGCAAATGTGATACTGGTCACCCATGGTGGACAGTGCTTGGTGGAACTCCCTGATTAAAACAAGTTTGGAAGCAGGAATGGCATCCACTTCCAAAACAGCTTGTCTCTGGAAACCCTATGAACTTGGAGAAACAAAGGTTATACAAGTGTTCAGTTCTTTCATTTATAGGGTCACTCTGAGTCATCTATGAATCAACAGCATTTAACAACAACAACAACAACAACAACAACATTATTTTGTTTGTAGATATTGACCAAAATTATGTCTTCTTGATCTATTGTGCTTTTAATCATTATATAGTGTCATTCCTTATCTTTTTATCGTGATTTTGTCCTGAAGTCTATTTTATCGGACATTGGTATTGTCACTCCTGATTTTTTTGAGTATGCCATTTACTCAGTATTTTTTTTTCATGCCTTTGATTTTTAGTCTTTTTCCTCGTTTCTTCTATGTGTCTTCTGTAGGCAACACATTAATGAGCATTGTTGTTTTATCCATCTTGCTATTCTTTGTCTCTTAATTGATGCATTCAAGCCATCCACGTTAAGTGTAATTTTCGACAAGCCAAGATTTATGGCTATTATTTTGCTTTGTCTCTGTTTCTGTCATTTCTGTTTACTGTGGTCCACCCATTTTCCTTTGGAGTCTTTGTATGAAAGACTTCCCTTATAATTTATTGTACAGTTGGTCTTGTTTTCATAAATTTCTTAAGTTCCTTATTTTCTCCAATAGACCCAATTTCTCCTTCATATTTAATAGACAGTTTTACTGGGGTCAGTGTCCTTACCTGACAGTTATTTTGTTTCGGCCTTGTATATATGCCATCCCATTGTCGTCTTGCTCACATGGTTTGTGCTGAGATATCAGAACTTAATATAATTTATTCTCCTTTGTAGGTAAATCTTTGTTTTTCTTGCACTGGTTTTAGTAGTCTATTCTTCTCTTCGATTTTAGAGAATTTGACTATGATATGCTTTGATGTTTTTCTTTTGAGGTCTAGTCTGTTGTGGTTCTCTGAGATTCTTGAATATGCATTTTTTACATTCTTCATAATGTGAGGACATTCTTCTTCTAGTATATCATCCAGTTTTCCTCAGTGCTTTCACCCTTGTGTTCTGGAATTCCAATTATATGTGTGCTGTTCTTTTTGATGTTATCCCACATGATTCTTATTTTCTCCTTGTTTTCATTTCCTCTCTCTTTATTTTTTTCTAGTATGTTATGGGAACTGTTTTCTCTCTCTCTCTCTCTCTCTCTGTGTGTGTGTATTTATCTACATATCTCTATCTCATCTCTATATCTTTATTTCATCTATCTCTATCTCTACCTCTATCTATATAATATATATCTATATCTCT
>NW_006399763.1:25368953-25371245 GCF_000299155.1 Elephantulus edwardii | reverse complement strand
AATTTATCATTAACATTTTAAAATTTCCTTTAGCCAAATCACTAAGAACATTAAGAGAGGGAAAAAAATCAAAGTCAAGCAAGAGCTTATGGAAAACAGAGAAAATCCTTTAGGGTTATTAGTTCAGTGAAATGTTAAAAGAATATTTTGTGTGCAAGTCAGGTCTCTTGCTAGTCTCAGATTCCTAATTTGGATTCACTTCATTATAGCCACTGAAGTACCTTAGCAGAGTCTGGGAAGAGGATTGAAGAGTCAGGGAGAAAGAGCAGTAACACTTAAATGATGGAGTTGCTCTCATAACTCAGCTTCAGATAACTCAAACAAGCACCTTGCAAATGACAATGCAGAGCTAAGCTCCACTCGGCAAGAATGAAAATGCATAAGACACAGGAGCCCTCCAGGAGCTCTTTCAATGAGCCTCAAAATGAATATTCCATCGGTGAAACTCATTTCTCTCTTTGTTTCAAGAGCTGATTTTTTTTTCCATTTTAAATTGAGGATACTTTTCAAATCAATGATATCTGACACTAAAACTGATTTTCAGTGCAATAAAAGTCATCATATTTTGCTAAAAACACATGGATTTTATATAGTGATGACATGGTTAATGGAAAATTAATTTTTAAAAATATCTATATATTTAGGATAATTTCTCAAGAGCAACATCATAGAGTAGGCTATTTTTGCAATGAATTTGTCTCAATAGTCTGGTTTCTTCCAAGAGAAAGAATAGCTTTTTGATATTTAGAGAAATACTGAAATTGTAATATAAGGATTAGAATTAAGTATTGACAGAAGGAGTATTAGGAAGACTTTTGGATTTACACAAACATAATATTAAATTCCATTTCTTATTGTATGGTTGTACCAAATAAGTCAAACTATCTATGATCTATTTCCTAATCTATAAAATGGGGATAATACTAATAATCTAATGTTTATGTGAATATATAAAAACAAAACAAAACAACTGATTCAGTGTTGCAGAATTGAATGTCAACTGCAATTCTCAATGTATATTGTACATAATGTTCACAACAACTATTTAAAACTTTTGTTAATTCTCTATTTGGGTTTCATCTTCATATAATTCATAGTCATGTTCTCTCTCATGACAAATATTCCCAAATTCTGCCTTCTAAATTCAAAACATTCTTCTAATCTACAGCACTATATCTATTTTTTTTTGCTTGTCCACAAACACCTTGAAACTACATAAATCCAATTGTACACACAGTCTTTCATTGTCCCTAGTTTATCTCAGCAAATGGTATTACCCATCAAGTAATGTTATTGTTAGGTGTCATTGAGCCGAATATGACCTATAGTGACCTTTTAAACACAATCTGAAACCTGTCCTATTCTGTGCCCTCTTCACACTTCCTGACACTCTAGAGTCCATTGCACAAGTCACAATGTCAATCCACTCAGTTAAGGGTCTTTGTCTCCTTTGTCAACCCTCTGCCTTTCTGAGAATCACGTTCCTCTCCAAGAAATAGCCCCTCCTAGCAACATACATGCCTGAAGTATGTGAGACAAAGCTATATCATCTTTGCCTCCAAAGAGTATTCTGGCTCTGTTTTTTTCCCACCAAGACATATTTGTTCTTTTGGCAGTCCATGGAATGTTCAGTAATATTCTTCAACACCATAGCTCAAAGGCATCAATTCTTCTGTTATCCTTATAAATGTGTTATCAAATGCATAGAAAGTGATCAAAAAGACCATGGCTGAATCAGATTAACCTTTGTCCTCAAAATGATATAATTACTTCTCAATGTGTATTACTTCCATGTGTATAGCCTGCATTTATGTTTTTTTTATAAAATGTATTTGGAATAAAATAAGTCGTTGATTGTGCAAGATTCTATCATTCTATCTCTGGCTTCATTTCTGTCACCAAGTCCATGTTTTTTAACTGTTAAACTTTCTTCTCTATTCCCAATTATTGCATTCTAGTCACGTAATATTAGTAATGCACCTTGATTGCATGTTCGATCAATCTCTGATTGCAAACGTGAGTAGACTTTTTTAACTATGAAAGCAGCCCCATTTTTTCTCATCTTTTCATCTCCAGCATAGTAGATGATATGACCCTCTGACTCAAAATGTTCCATGCCAGTCCATCTCATTTCCCTACCTGTTGTTGTTGTTGTTATGTGCCGTCGAGTCGCCTGCGACTCATAGCGACCCTATGTACAACAGTCCTAAACTCCGCTCTGTCCTGTGCCAATCGCACTGTCTCTGACACTCCCATCCCAATTATCCCAGTCACTGAATCAATCCACCTCAA
>NW_006399763.1:25324325-25368723 GCF_000299155.1 Elephantulus edwardii | reverse complement strand
AATATCCAATTTTATTACATTCATGATAGATGATTCATGGTAGATCATGATAGATGATGAAGAGATTGAGATTGTCGAGAGCTTCAGTTTGCTTGGCTCTACAATCAACATTCTTAATACCAGTAGCCAGGAAATTAAAAAGACAAATTGTATTGGGAAAGTCTGCTGTTATAGACCTCTCTAAAATACTAAAGAGCAAAGATGTCACTATGGAGATTAAGATTTGCCTGATACAGGCCATGGTCTCCATGGTCTTTACTATTACATGCTATGCGTCAGAGATCTGGACAATGACAAGGAGTGATAGAAGAAGAATAGATGCCTTTGAGCTTTGGTGCTGGAGAAGAGTATGTAATATACCATGGACTGCTAAGACAACATATAGGTTCATCCTGGAGAGGGTGAAGCCAGGCTGCTCCTTGGAGGCAAGTATTCTGAAGCTTCATCTGACATACTTTCAACATGTTACAAGGTAGGACCAGTCCTTGGAGAGGAACGTCGTACTTGGGAGCATGGAGGGACAGTGCAGGAGAGGAAGACCCTCGCTGAGATGGATTTATTCAGGCACTGGGGTAATGTGGATAGGTGTGTCAGAGACAATAGATTTTTTTTAGGGCTGTTGTACATAGGGTCGCTATGAGTCATAGGTGACTCGATGTCACATAACAACAGCAAAAATTGGTCATCTTGTTAGCGAACTCTTTCTTATTTTATTCTATGTTCATCACCTTTCTGATAGCTTAAGTGATCTTATACAAACTCAGTCACATGTGATTATTTTTATCTTTGTATGTTATTAGAAGTTATCATCAAGTTGATTTGAACTTACCACAACTCCTTGTGTTACAGACTAGAGTGTATCCATAGAATTTTCTTGGGTGTTCTCATAATTGAAGAGTACCACCAAACATTTTCTTTCTTTGTACATTTGGGTGGGTCTAACTCTCAAACTTTATCAGTTGAATCAAAGCCCTTTCCTTTAGTAAAGAAATTAAAGCATTTAACATGACCAGGGGACTCTTATTACTTTTGTAGCAGTATGGTACATCATTCTCTACACTTTAGACATGATAGTCCTCTGTTATATTCTAAAGGGTGTCCTATGATTTTCAGGACATCTCTCATACTTTGCTCTTGCCCAGGATACTGTACCTTTTATTTGCAGCGTAATAAACTGACATTTAACTATCAGATTAGGAGAGTCCTTCTTGATCTGATGTTATTGCTATCTATATGCCTATAGGACTCAATTATTTTGTTATTCTCACCGTATTTGAAAACACAGTATATTTTTTTGCCCATGCTAGATGATGGGTAACATGATTTCTGTTTTCTCACTCCAAGTCCAACACCAGGAATGCTGACTTGGATGTTTAGTACCTCTTTGTTGAGCCAGTTAAAAGAATAAAGGAAATTTATGTCTTAAATGTTTCTGCTTAAATGTTAGGAATTTGTTTGAGATAGGAAGTTCTCAAGGCCCTGTGGTAAGAAACTTTGCTACAATCTCAAAGGCACACAATTTTAATTTCCCAGCTGCTCCTCCAGTGTGATTAATTTCCTGTGAAAACCCAATGGAGGGTCAGTTATAGGTTGGTTGTGACTTGACAGTACACACACACAAAATAACAGGGAGACCTATAATGTGGTAGCCTGGTGAGTAAAGAATTACCCACCTCAAGAAAGGTGATTTGACTCCACCAGCTGTTCAGTGGGAGGAAAATGGGCAATCTCCTAAGTTATTTATATCCTCTTAAAACCTACTGGAAGATCAGTTTTGACTTGACGGCAATGAGGTTTAGAGGGAGAGAAAGAATATAATACACACACACACACACACACACACACATATATATATAATATACATATACACATAAACATACACATATACATATAACAACACAAACATTTGTTTTCTTGACAGTCCATGGTATGTTCAAGACTCTTCTTCAGCACCACAACTCGAAGGCATCGACTCTTTTTTGTCTTCCTTGGTTATTGTCTAGCTCTCTGAAGCATAAAAAAGTAATTGTGAAGACCATGGCATGGATTAGGCACACCTTAGTCTCTAGACTGACATTATTTCTCAGTATAGTATTCTGGAGAGTGCTATGACAGCAGATTTTCCTAGTACAATTCATATTTTGATTTCCTGACTGCTGGTGTTAAAAGTGTTAACTGTGGATCCAAGCAAGATGTAATTGTTAACAACCTCAATCTCTTCTCCATCTATCATGATGCTGCCAATTGGCCTAGTGGTGAGGATCTTTGTCTTCTTGATGTTGAGCTTCAATCCATATTGAAGACTACAGTCCTTGACCTTCTGCAGCAAGTGCTTCAGGTCTTCTTCAGTTTCAGTAAGCAAGATTGTGTCATCTGCATAATGTAGGTGGTTGATGTGTCTTCCTCCAATCCTAATGCCACATTCTTCCTCAGGAAGAGCCCTGCTCCCTGAATGATCTGTTCTGCATACAGATTGAAAAGATATGGGGACAGGATGTTTCCTTGACACTCTCTTTTCCTAATGTTGAACCATGCAGGGTTTCCTTGCTCTGTTTTGAGGACTGTTTCCTGGTCCAAGTATAGATTTTGCATAAGCACAATCAAGTGTTCTGAGATTCCAATCTTCCTCAAGGTTAGCCACACTTTGTTGTGATCCATACAGTCAAAAACCTTTGCATAGTCAATGATAGATGTTCTTTGGTACTCTCTGCTTTCTGCCAAGATTCATCTGACATTAGCAATAATGTCTCTAGTGCCATGACCTCTTCTAAACCCAGTTTGTATTTCTGATGGTTCTCTGTCTATGTACTATTCCAGTCATTTCTGGACGATCTTCATCAGGATTTTGCTAGCATGTATATTAGTGATATTGTTTGATAATTCCTATACTCTGTTTGGTCACCTTTTTTTGGAATGAGAATAAATATGGACCTCTTCCAGTTAGTTGGCCAAGTAGTTCTCCAGATTTCTTGGCACAACTTGGTAAGCACCTCGAGGACAGCACCTGTTTGTTGAAATATGTCATTTGTGAAAATGGGTAGAGGAACAGCACAGGAGAAGGCGACCCCAGATGAGATTGATTGATACAGTAATTGTGGCAAATCATCAACAGCTGTAGGATAAACATTAGAAAGCTCTCTATACTGTGAGGTGTGTGACTGTTTTAGCTCAAACCTGCTGGAGAACAAAAATTTGTCTGGACTGAAAAATTCTATATGGTGAACTAAGCTTCCAGCTACATCTAGCCCAGCCCTTTGCCCACCAGTTTCTACAGATAAATGTCCTATATAGCTATAGCCATGACACATCAGAGTCTCTGGAGGACCTTCTAGAGAATCATTGAACCCAAAAACTATATGGGAATTGGGGAACTGAGTCACAGATGGAGCTGTTCATATTAGAAATTATGTAGTTATATAGCTGGTTAAGCATTCGGGACTATGTTGGCCTGAGACTTCTCATAATAGTCTGCTATTAATTTTAGCAGAACAAATAAAAACAAAATCCTAGCACATACACAATTTTCATCAAATTATCCCTTAACTACACAAGACAGACAAAAATATTCTTTCAATAAGCTCTCCAAATCATCCTTGAAAGTAATTAACTGGGAATAAGCAAACTCAGACTGTTAAATCTTTGCTGAGTAAAAACAAAAATCAATACCTTTTTTTTGTTTGTTTGATTTCCATCACCCATAGTGTCATCTGTTCTCTGGACTATCTTCAGTTTAGCAGGGTTAGTTTGCTTAAAACATATTTATACAAGCTAACATGAGAAACATAGGTAAACTGGAAATGTCTTGATATGAACACCAGTGCTGTGGAGTCTAAACTTGAAATATAAAACTACTTCATCCTTTATGGGGGAAAAAAATCACTAAAATTGAGTATCTTACATGAGTAAAAAAGTTTAAATATGGCAGACCATCCTGACTGCCAATTTAAGTCATTTCCCATAGCTGTCATTGTAATACATGTCTTTTTTTTTCTGAGGTACACTAATACTGTCAGAATTGGCTAACAATGTACTTCAGTGAAGACTAATTTTCTCATACATAGTCCAAGAATAGAAACTTGTTTAGTATATAATAATCCTAGATCCACCCCACCTCCCTTTAGGTATAATTAGTAGTTTAGAGCAATTAACAATTCCATAAGGAATGTTTTCCAGGTGGAACTACTAGGAAGATATTTGGGAAAAAAAAAAAACCAACCAAAAAACCAAAACCCAGCAACGAGAGACTAAGAGTGTTCTTTTCTTGACTCAGGGTCTATTTCTGTTAAGAAATTACTTTTCCAGCTGTAAAAATTTTGTGAATATGAAAAGGCTTCTAGAAGACCAAAGTAGATATCTGAAAATGATGGGGTGAACAATGGAAAGTATCTTATTCTTTGTGGTAATAATGAGCCAGGAATGTATCAGTTGCGAAAACATGCTATTAGGGAACTAACTCGCTCTCTTTTCTCTCTCTCTCTCTCCTATCTCTCATTCCTCTCTCTCTCTCTCATCCTCCTACTATTTTATTTTTTAAGATCCTTTGTGACACAATAATTAAAGCACTTGACCCTAACCAAAATAGGCCAGTGGGTTTAACCCATAAGTCACACAAAAGAAGGAACAGCTATACTTCCACAAAGTTCTAAAGCCTTGAAAGCCTTGTGGATAACCTATAGTGCTGCTATGATTTATTACTGACTTGACAGCAGAAAGTTTGGTTCTGCTGTTTTAGTTGAGTTTTATATTATTTGATACTGAAATGAACCAAAACTACAGTCAATATTTAGAGTGCTGCAAATATTTGAGGCAGAAGAAACCTTAGAATAGGCTGAAAGTCCTAGTGCTAGTCAAGCAGGTGGAGACATCATGTGTGGAGATTTAAAGGCTTACTATAAATGTGACCTCATTTACTTTCACAGTATGATGAAGCTTTACCTTTACCAGTTGCATTCTGTTACTTCTTATCTTACTCTTATTTCAAACAAACGTCTTCTAAGGAAGCTTTGTTGACATTTGTATGATGGCCAAGCATAATGCAAATAAGTTCTTTTTGCTTTGCTTTCAAGCTCAAGTTTTATTTGTAGATAAAAATTTGCAAAAATACCCAAATCACAAGCAAGAAGACAAAATGTCTGCCTCTGAGAATTCTATTTTTGTGACTATAATTCTGTTCACCAACTGCATGTGTAACCTTTCTTTAAATTTGCAAAATAATTCAGAAGTTTTCATGCTGCCAATTGCTAATCAAACCTTTTTCATCAACATCTACACCCTCTTCCCATTTGTCATCTTATTCATATATTGCAAACAGTGGCTCATGCAGCTCCTTCTTCTCATTGCCTTAGAAAAACATCGGGCTGTGTAACCAAGGGGAAGCTTATTAGCAGCTAAAAGCTCATTTTTTAATGCTACTTAATCGGGTTGCCAACTAATTTATATTATGAACCTTGAGAAAAAAAATCATCACTTAATAACTCTTATATTAGTGTAGCTGTCACACAATATCTTTAGTATTGCTTGCTTCCTCTCAAAGAGTTCAAACACTAACCTTTTGCAGGAACCAATTGATAAACCTCTTTTTTCCTCAGGGCATATGTTGTAAAGCTATGAGGTTTGTCTGATTTATGTAAGTGTACTTGACTGTTATTTTCTTTTTATTCAAACTATGTTACAAAGGAAAAGTAAGATTTTGCTCCTTTCCTGTTTTTATAAAAGCTGGCTATGTTAGTGTATAAGGCGCATGAAAGTTTGTTAAGTACAGCTGGGTTATTCAGATAGGTTTGTTTATTTTTCTTCATGTTATTTATATGTTCTTATATTATTAATTTATTTCAAAAGTTAATAAAATACAGATGTCTGATGTATTATTACCTTTTAAAGCTGCAATATTACAAAGATATGCTATTATTTAATGGTGTTCAGAAGTTTACTAGCTGGGTATATATTCTCTTTTCTGAAGATGGTTGCAAAGATTTGTGTCAAGAATTCAACATCTCTGTCCCCCATTGCTACTATCAAAGGACTGATTTGAAATACTCTATATTACTACTAGAGGACACTGTCAATTCCAACATAGTAAATTGTCCTATAGTTTAACATTCTTTTGTGATATCAAGCCTGTGTCTTCATTGATTTTAAAGGAAATGGTTTCAGGAGCTACCTATGGATATCAGTAGAGTATCACACAATGTTTGTAAAGCTACCATCTGACATCTTACTGAGAAACTTTTGGTCCCTATAGAAGTTGGAAATATTCTAAATTTATAATTGAGTTTTAAGAGAGACTAAAAACAACCTGATACCTGAATTAACCCTCTGCCTTCTGGTCCATTCTGACTCATGGTGACCTTTCACAAAGTTTCTGAGTTTGGAAATCATAGTAGAAGGAGACCAATCTTTGTAACTGTAAACAATATTCTCTTACAGCTTAGTGGTAAGGAGTTGCTCTGCCAGACCTAAAGCACATGGCTATACTCCACTGGCTGCTCAGCTGGAGAAGGCTAGGCCATCTCTTGTGATTTGCTGCCTCTCTAAATCTGCTGGAGGGTCAACTATGAGTCAAATCTGACTCCATGGCATACATCTACAACTACGGCGCCTCAAGGGCTCTTTGCTACCTGGATACAAGAGTGTCTTAACATTATAAACTATCCCTGTTTAGTTACTGATTGAAGACCTAGAAAAAGAAAATTAGAGGTCCTCATTTCTAGTTATAAAGCCTGTCTGCTGAGATTGAAAATAGAGGATGTTTACATAACTTTTCTTTCATTGACTTAATGTCTTCTGAGGGTAAATAACCTTAATAACCTTATCTATTCTGATTTTCCTCTTTCTCATTCTTTTAAACTAATTACTTAATAGTAAATATGACATTACAGTTATGTCAGAACCAATACAAAATGTAAGATTATTATGGTGATCGACTTTATGATTTGTAGAATTGATTGTTTTCATTTGTGATGTTGGAGAAGAGTATTGAGTATCCATCCCATGGCCTTACAGGAGAACTAACAGATAAATCTGAGAAAGTGCAGCCAGAGTGCTACTTGGAGGTGAAGATGACGGAGCTTCATCTCATATACTTTGGGTATATTAGTAGAAGCTATTCCTTGAAAAGGGAACATCATGTTTGAAAAGGTTTGACAAAAGAGAGGAAGCCCCTCAACCAGATGGACTGACACAGAGTGTGTCAGGGATGATGAGGATGGCACAGGACAGGACAACATTGAGATCTGTTGTTCATAGGGTCAATGAGTCCTACTCAACATGATGTTAAAGCAACAACATAGAAATTATAGTATAAAAACAAATTTAGGGAAGGATTACTAAGTTTTAAATAAGAGTAAATCTTTTTTCCTTTTTTTTATCCTTTTCCATGCCTTTTATTTTCTTTCTAAATTAATTCTGCATGTAATTATGAATTGTATAATACAATTGTATAATTCATTTGAATTGTATAAGGCACATTTTCACATCAGGAACTGAGTAGTGTAAGAGTGAGTTTTTGAACTAAGTAAGGGAGAAAAGACTTGTCTATTTGTGTGACTATGGGCAGTAATAGTGTATCTACAGTTCTGAGGATAGGGAATTGGAATTTGTGTGCCAAGTCACAAAATATTTAGAAAGCAAAGAGGTATGTGAACATAATGAACATAGTCTGGTTAAGAATAGAAGAAACAGCAGAGAAACTGCCATGCAAAAAGGTGGTGGGAGTAAAATAATACCCTTGAATAAGCAGTGATCCTTAGTAGAGTATGAGCACTTGACAGTGATAAGAAAATATTGGTTGAATAGAAGACAGTTTTATCAAATAAATTCTTAGTGTGGAAAGAATAAAATAAAGACATCCAAGATGAGAAAACTTATCCTCTGACACTGGATTTTAATTAATGTTTAATCAAAATTATATTTTTCAATATAAATATATGTAAACATATATTTATACAGTTATTGATGCATGTGTGTTTGTTAGATGTGTTTATTGTATGTAGGGGGAAATATACTCTTTAGTTTACACTCCCAGAAATCTTGGGATAAGCAACACTCTTTGTGTTCTAATCCTGATTTCTAATGCCATCCTCCACCAAAAATACACAAGATTTATGGGCGAATACTTAATTGATTCCAGGACTGCACAGCTGAGGGATAAGATGAATCAAATGATCTTTTTGTCAGAAAACAAGAAAAATTACAGAGAATAATTTAAAAAATTAAAAGAATGTACAAACTCCCTTGATTGATTTCTACATTATAAATATTATTGTTGTTAAAATTTTTGTGTAAATTATATCATAAATAAAATACAATAAATAAATTTGAAATAAATTAATAAAAATATACATAAGTAGATACCAGACAGGCTTTTCCTTGCTCTGTTATATTGACTAATTAAGAAATTCTAGACTTAGAAGATGCTCATATGTCAATCATCATAGAAGTAATTAATTCCTCAAAGAAGCATCACTAGATAGTTAATGTTTAATGAGAAGAATATTTATGTAGTTTTAAAGTATCTCCTTAAAATTCTTACTGATCCCAGAAGGAATAAAAGCTTAATTCTATAGTAAGGGAAGCTTGCAGACTCCATCTTAATAAAGTGATAAATCCTAATATACCTAGTACTATAATACGGAAACCCTATGAACCTGGAGAGAGGATGAGAGACACCTAAGCACTGAGGACTCTCCTTCAAAGGGTCACTATGAGTCGCCTGTGACTTGATGGCACTTAAAAACAATAACATCAACACAGAGAGAGATCAGTTGGCCCGGTGGACAGAAGGCGATGCTACCAAGCCCAAGGTGGGTAACTTTTAATCCGCGGCCCTGAGACCTGTCCTTCATTGTTTTTGTTCAGACATTCCTCTAGGTCGTATAGCCCTGGTGTGCAAATTGCCGTACTGCGGTCACTTGTGGTTGCTGTGAGGCTGAACACTGTGACACTGATGTGTCAAATGCGTTAATGGTTGGTTACCCAATGCAGAAAGGACGTGGGGTGGAGCTCCCTGATTAAAACAAACTTGGAAGGAGGAGTGACACCCACTTCCATAATAGCTTGCCTCTGGAAAACCTATGAACCTGGGGAGAGGAAGAGACACCCAAGTATTGAGGACTCTCCTTAATAGGGTCATTATGAGTCGCCTGCTACTCAATGGCACTTAACAACAACAATAATAAATCAAGTTTGCCTATTCCATTTCCACAATACATCTTCTCTGTATACATTCATACAAATACACAAATATTTCACTCATTAAGTGTACAGTCTAATAGATTTCACTAAATTTATATAGATTTGTGTATATTAACCTTACTATCCAGTTTAGATTATTGTTATCACCTCTAAAATTCCCTCATGACTAATTACAGTTGAGATGGCAAACATTGGGTATCAAATTGACTAAACCACATTCTCAGTAATTAAGCATACACTGGTAGGTGCTTTTCCATGATGTAATCATCTTCAATTTTGTGATTTGATGACAACAACCAATCAGTTAATAGGGCACTTTCTTTGGACTTATATAATGAATATTCTCGCAAAGTTTTCCCACTGTCTCTCTTTATGTGTGTGTGTGTATACACACACACACACACACACATATACATACATATATATATATGTATGTGTGTGTATATATATATCAGTCCTGAACTTTTCTGTTATCTTACTCTCATTTCTTGAAACATGAGATTCTAGAAATCTTCAGGCTGCCACTTTACATATAGATCTTAGATTCACCAACTCCTGCAATCCTTGGAGCCAACAAGGATTTCCATTCTTCTTGATCTATAGATTTTTAAATTTTACAACTTTTTTAAAACTGTTCCTACACCAAAGAGGAAGTGTCTGTACAGTTCACATCCTTATTACACAGCAGTGAGTTGAGTTCAAGGTGTTTAGTCTGTCAGGAAAGAGACAGACTTGGAACTCACCAGGCTAAACGATTATGTGAACAAATTATTTTATGACCTAAACCTCTCCCTATTTGCATATTTTTCTGATTTAATTCCTTTAAAAAATCCAGACTGAAACTAGTTAATTCTCACTTTTTAAAATTTTTTTATTACTAATTTTAATGAAAATTTTCAGTCTTTGGATTTCCATTCATTCATTGTTGCACTTTTCTCCCTGCCCACCCCTCCCCACCCCAGTTTACTCTTCTCTTTGAAAAGTAAAAGAAAAATTCTTTCATTGTTATACAATCCCTCCCCCCAAGTCCACTACACTATGCAGCCTTCCTTCTGAACGAACTTCTGTCATGACAATAATACCTAATCACATAACCCTTTTAAACAGTCTCCCCCTCATCTGTCTCAATGCAGTATACATTATTTATCCTATCTTTCAGCTGTGAACAATACCTGATCCTTTTTTGTCTCAGTAAATTTGCTTTCTCTGAACATTTATATAAAGGAAATCATACATGGCATTTTGTTTCTGTTTTTTTTTTTTTCACTTAGGATATGAGTTTTGAAATTTGTCATGTAGCATCACTTGACCAATAGACAACATCAACATACATGGAGCAGTTTAAAGATGTCATGGATCTCATTTTACTTGGGTCCATAATTAACATCCATTGAAGATGTTGTTAAGTGCTGTCCAGTAAAGTAAGATTCACAGTGACTATAGACAATAGCACCCTTTCCTACCCTATACCATTTTTATCATTCTGACATACTTGAGCCCATTGACACAATATATCAATCAATCTTGTTGATGATTTCCTCTTTTGCTGACCCTCCACCTTTCGAAGCAGGATGTCCCTCTCCACAGACAGACTTTCCTAAGGACCTGCCTGAAGTATGAAGTAATACTTCACCATCCTTGTCTCCAAGGAACACTCTGGCTGCACTTTCTCCAAGACATATCAATTTTTTTGGCAGTCTGTGATTCAACACCCTTCTCCAACAACACAGGTCAAAGTTATTGATTCTTCTCCTTTCATCCTAATTCATTTTTCAGTTTTCAGATGAATAACAGATAATTAGAAAGACTCTGGCTTGAATCAGATGTATGTTGGTTTAAGCTGACATCATTCATCTTTAGTACATCTCAGGAAGGGTCCCTGAGAATAAACATTCCTAGTATTCTGCATCTCTAGAATTCCTTACTGCCACTATTAAGGATATTGATTGTGGATACAAGCAAGACTAAATTGCTGACAATTTCAATATTTTTTTCATCTATCAGGATGTTGCCTATTGGCTCCATGGTGAAGATATTTGTTTTCTTGATGTTGAGATGTAATCTATTTTGTAGGCTGCTGTTGTTGATTTCTGCAACAAGTGATTCAAGTCCTCCTCACTTTTAGCAAGCAAGTTTCTGTCATCTGCATAACAAAGGTTGTTGGTGTGCCTTCCTCCAATCCTAATTCCATAGTCTTCTTTATAAAGTCCTACTTCTCCAATGATTTTACTCATCACACAGGCTGAATAGTTTTGGAGAAAAGATGCAACCTTAACACAGTGTTTTTGCAATTTTAAAATACTTAGTATTGCCTTGCTCTGCACAATACCTTCTAGGTCTAGGTTTAGCATAATAGTTTTTTATGATCCTCACTGCTTTTCAGAGTTAATAATACACATTTACTGGTATCCTGATATTCTCTACTTTCTGCCAAGATCCATCTGACAACAACAGTAATATCACTGGTGCCATAGCCTCATCTAAGCCCAGCCTGAATTTCTGAAAATTGTCTATCAATGCACTGTTCTAGCCCTTTTTTGGAAGTTCTTCAGCAGTATTTTGGTTGCATATGATCTTAACAATATTGTTTGATAATTTCTACATTCCATTAGATCATCTTTCTTAGAAATAAGGACAAATAGTGATCTTTTCTAGTCAGTTGACTAGATAGCTGCCTTCTTAATTTCTTGGCAAAGACTTATGGGCACATTCTGGACAGTATCTGTTGATTGAAGCATCTCATTTGGTATCAAATTCATTGCTGGGGCCCTTTGTTCTTTTCTTTTCTTTCTTTCTTTTTTTTTTTTTTTTTTTTTTGTAGCTCATGTCTCCAGTTCAGCTTGAACTTCTTCCCTCATCACCACTGTCTCTGTATCATGTTATACTTCCTGTAATTTTTCAGTGTACACTAATTCTTTCAGGTACAATGACTCTGTGTATTGCCCCATATGTTTTTGATACTTCTTGGATCATTTAAGATTTTGCCCAAAGCATCTGAGAGAATTACAACTCAAAATTTGATTTTTTTTTCCGTTCTCTCAACTTGAGAAATGCTACATGAGCTCTTCTGTTTTAATTCTCTAACTCTAGCTCATAGTATAATCCATTATATTATTCTGTGTTGTCTTCTCACACTCCCCTTTGAAATCTTCAGCTCATCTCTTTTTCCTTCTCATATTTTTATTGATTTGCATACAATCATTTATACACAATGTGCTTTATTCAAACAATTATATGTTATACAATCTTTCATTTACATTTTATTCAGTTCACGTGACTTGTCTTATGTACAGTCATTCATATATATTGTAGTAACTATATTTTATTACTATTGCTCTGTGCCTTTGGTGGTCTAGTGGCATGAAGCTGTGCTGCAATCCCAAAGGTATGCAGTTCAAATCCACCCACTGTTCCTCAGAGGAAAGATGGGAAACCTCCTCCCAGGCAATTAATTGCCTCTGAAAGCCCACTAGAGGGTCAGTTCCAACTCTGCAGTACACAACAACAACATACCCATTATCACACCATTTTTTTCAAGCCCGCACTCAATCTTCCCTATTCATTTATTCCTTCATCTTCCTACTAACTTCTGCTGTTCAAGCAATTTCCCTCTGGCCATTTATTTCAATCGCCTTCATTCTTCCTCTTCCCTTTTTGAATATTTGTGTGCATCTTGTTCAATTATTCTTCTATTTTCATCATAATCATCTTATCCAATATTTGTCCTTATGTAAATGAGTTATTTCATGCAGTATAATGCACTTTATATTCTCCCATGTTATGTAGAATTTTACTAAAATGTTGCTCCTTAGTCTAGCATTATATGCCATTGTTTGAATGTCCCACAATTTCTCAAGCAATTCATTTGTTTATAGGTGTTTGGAGTGTTCAGTTTTCTTGTTATTGTGAATAATGTCGCTGTGAACATAGGTATGCATCTCTCCTTTCATTTTAAAGTTCTGATTTCCTTGGAGTATATTCCTAGCAGTGGAATAGCTGTTTATCTCTTTTACTTCAGGATTTCTTTCCTTTGTTTTGGCTTCTTGGCACTCTAGTGCAATTTTCAGAGTCTCTTCTGACATCTGTTATGATACCTTTCTCCCCCCTTTGTACTGAACTTTTGCTTGTTTTATGGATATCTTTGATGGCACACTACAACTCATCTTGTCTTTTATCATTAGTGTTCAATGCTTTAAAGCTATTCTTAAGAGGATATTTAAATTCAGGTGTTATAGAGTCAAGGTTGTATTTTGCTTCTTGTGGACTTGTTTCATTTTCTTCAGCTTCAGTTTGAACTTGTACATGAGCTTTTGATGATATGTTTCACAGTCAGCACTTAGTCTAGTTTAGTTGGCTATTATTGAGTTTCTCCAATAATTCTTTCCACAGATATGTTGTTGTTGTTATGTGCCGTCGAATCCTTTGCGACTAATAGCGACCCTAAGTACAACGACCTTAAACCCTGCTCTATCCTGTGCCAATCTCACTGTCTTTGACTCATCCTTCCTGATTACCCCAGTCACTGAATCAATCCACTTCATAGAGGGCCTTCCCCTCCTGCACTGTCCCTCCATACTCCCAAGCATGATGTCCTTCTCCAAGGACCTGTGCCTCCTTACAACATGTCCAAAGTATATCAGATGAAGCCCCAGAATCCTTGCCTTGAAGGAGCAGCCTGGTTTAACCCTCTCCAGGATGAATCTGTTAGTTTTTTTGGCAGTCCATGGTACATTCAATACTCTTATCCAGCACCACAGCTCAAAGGCATCAATTTTCCTTCTATATCCCTTAGTCATTGTCCAACTCTCTGATGCACAACAAGTAATTGCAAAGACCATGGCCTGTATCAGGCTCACCTTAGTCTCCAGAGTGACACTGTTGCTCTTGAGTACTATAGAGAGGTCCCTAACAGCAGACTTTCCCACCATAATATGGTTTTGTTTGTTTGTTTGTTTTTTAATTTCCTGGCTGCTGGTGCCAAGAGTGTTGACCATGGAGCCAAGCAAACTGAAGCTGTGAACAATCTCAATCTCTTCGCCATCCATCCTGATGCTACCAATTGATCCAGTGGTGAGAATCTTTGTCTTCTTGACACTGAGCCTCAGTCCATACTGAAGGCTGCAGTCCTTGACACTCTGCAGCAAGCACATGAGGTCCTCCTCCATTTCAGCAAGCAGGGTTGTATCATCTGCATGATGCAGATTATTAATAGATCTTCCACCAGTCCTGATGCCACAATTCTCCTCATAGAGCCCAACCTCCTGGATAATCTGCTCTGCCTACAGGTTGAAAATGTATGGAGACAGGATGCATCCCTGGCGTACACCCTTTCCAATTTTGAACCATGCAGTGTTCCCTTGCTCTGTTCTGACAACTGCCTCTTGGTCCAAATATAGGTAGGTTTCGCATTAGAACAATCAAGTGTTCGGCGATTCCCATTTTTCTCAGAGTCAGCCACAGTTTGTTATGATACACACAGTCAAACACCTTTGCATAATCAATAAAACACAGATAGAAATTCTTCTGGTCTTCCCTGCTTTCAGCTAAGATCCATCTAACATCAGCAACAATATCCCTAGTACCACGACCCGTTCTAAACCCAGCCTGGACTTCTGGTAGTTCTGTGCTGAAGTGCTGTTCCAGTCGTTTTTGGATAATCTTCAGTAGAATCTTGCTTGCATGTGAAATCAATCATATTGTTCTGTAGTTTCCACACTCTGTTTGGTCACCCTTCTTTGGAATGGAAGCAAATATAGATCTCTTCCGGTCAGTTAGCCAAATGGTTGTTCTCTGATTCCTGTGCAGTTCTTCAGGTGAAATGTATGTACAGTCTGTATTTCTTAAGGCATTTGCTATGAATAAAATATTGAATGTACAAAATTCATTTAATATTCAACCTCATTTCTGTCTCATAGTCCTTAATTTCCAAATATCATTCCTTCTACTTTGATTCCAACCTTTCCAATCTAGTTATCAATTACTATTAATGTTCCTTGAATACATGTTTTGTAAATTTTAGGCTTAACAATTTGGTAGGATTTCTCCATCTGCTTTAACTGTTGCTGCGTATACTTTAATAACAATTAAACTGTCAGACCTTTCTCGTATGCATAGAGCCCTATCTGATAGCATTGTACTTCAGAATGTTGTTGTTATTTTTTTGTGCTGTCAAGTTACTTATGACTCGTAGCGACTCCATGTACAACAGCTCTGAAGCCTGCCCTGTCCTGAACCAGTGTCACTAATTCTGACACACCTATCCCCCTCTATCCCCATTATTTCTGTTACTATATCAATCCATCTCCTCTGGGTTCTTTCTTTCCTGTGCTATCCTCCACCCTTCTGAGCATGATATCTTCTCAAAGGACCAGTCCCTCCTATCCATGTGCCCACAACCAGTGAGATAGTAAGTTTAGTGAATTGACATACTAATGCTGTACTCATAAGAGCAAACTATGAACAAGCAAGCAAATATACATACAGATTATAAAGGAAGCAGCACCACACAAGCCTTTCATTCCCACACTTCTCCCACCCACTCTAATATGGCAAACTGGCAAATAAATGCTACACTTCTAATAATAAACCATCACAAAAAGCAAGTGAGTGGAAATTAATAGCCCCTAGCTGAACCTGCTGACTTCTCCCAGAAAATATGGCTCAGGCCCTGATCATATCTGTCTAGATAATCCAGGGTTAAACAGTGCTCCAGACATCCATAGCTAAGCTCATTGTCTACTTATCTGCTTCTGCTCCCACTGAGATGGCAATCAAGAAATCAAAAGATGTATTTTGATAGGGTAATCAGGACATAATTAAAGTGCTCAAAATAAGGATGTCTCTTTAAAAATAAGCTGTGCCTCACTCAAGTCATGATATTTTCAATTGCCTTATATGCATCTGAAACTTGGACAATGAATAAAGAGTGGAAAATATGACTTTGAATTGTGGTGTTGGCCAAGAGTATCAATTATACATGGACAACTAAAATAATAAATAAATCCACCTTGGAGGTACTACAATGAGAATGCTTCCTGAGGCAAGTGTATTGAAAAACTTCATCTCATAAACTTTGAGCACGTTGTCAGGAAGGACCAGTCCTTGGAATAGGACACCATGCTTGAAAAAGGAGAAAGTAATAGTGGAGCCAACTGACTGTGGAAATTATGAAACAGTACAATTGATATAATATACGAACAAAATACTATTGAAGATTATTTTTAAAAGGTAATAATTTTACATAATTAAGGAACTGCCAGAAATTCAAGAAAGATTTAGTTTGCTAATATCAGATGGATCCTGGCTGAAAGTAAAGAATACCAGAAAAATGACTATCTGTGCTTTATTGACTATGCAAAAGCATTTGAGTGTGTGGATCATGACAAGTTGAGAGGAATGGGAATCCCAGAGCATGTGGTTGTGCTTACGCATACCTCTACCTGGATCAGGAGGCTATTGTGCGAGTGGAGCAGGGAAGCACTGCATGGTTTGAAATTGGGAACGGAGGTGTCAGGGTTTTATTCTCTCTCAATACCTATTCAATCTATATGCTGAACAAATTACCCAAGAAGTTAGACTCTATGAAGAGAAGTTTGGAATCAGGATTGGAAGGAGACTCATCAGTAACCTGTGTTATGCAGATGATGCAACATTACTTGCTGAAAGTGAGAAGCACTTGAAGCACTTGTTG
The DNA here is from genome assembly GCF_000299155.1 of Elephantulus edwardii. Lineage (NCBI taxonomy): Eukaryota > Metazoa > Chordata > Mammalia > Macroscelidea > Macroscelididae > Elephantulus > Elephantulus edwardii. The sequence goes on along the minus strand of NW_006399763.1, from coordinate 25,351,841 downwards.
CAGAAGATCAAGAAATGCAACCTTCAGTATGGATTGTGTCTCAGTATCAAAAAAGCAAAGAATCTTACCACTGGAACAATAGGCGGTGTCAAAATGGATTGAGAGGAGATTGAAACTGTCAACAGCTTTACCTTGCTTGGATCAAAAATTAACACCCTTGGCACAAGCAGTAAGGAAAATCTGCACTGGGAAATTCTGCAGTTAGGGACTTCCCAAATTTTTGAAGAGTAGTGAAGTCAGTTTCAGGACTAAGGTGTATCTGATTCAAGCCATACTCTTTCCTATTGCTAGCTGTTCATCGGAGACCTGAACCATGAATAAGGATGACAGAAAAAGAACTGATGCCTTTAAGCTGTGATTCTAAAGAAGAACACTGAACATCCCATGGACCATCAATGGAATTAACAGATATTTCTTGGAGAGGGTGCAGCCGGAATGCCCTTTGGAGACAAGAATGGTAAGACTTTGCCTCACATACTTTGAACATGTTGCTAGGATGTGCTATTCCTTGGAGAAGGACATGATATTGGGAAGGATGAATGGTATACAAGGGAGAGGAAGACCACATAGATTGATACAGTGATTACTGCAAATGTGCAGTTGTGTGTCAGAAAGTGTGAGGATGGTACAGGATAGAACAGGGTTCAGATCTTTTGTTCATAGTGTCTCTATGAGTCATGCTTGACTTGATGGCATGTAACAACAAATAACAACAACAATAAAAGAGTATGAAGGTCCCTGATGAGCTAGATGGACATCATGACTACAATAATGGATTTAAGCACAGTAGAGATTATGGACACAGTGCAGGGTTGGATGAAGTGTCAATCTGTTGTTGACTGGGTGTTATTTGTGGATCCAAGTAAGATGAAATCATTGACAACTTCATATTTCTCCCCATCTATCATAATGTGTCTATTTGTTCATGGATAAGTGCTTTTGCTTTCTTGATGTGAATATGTAATCCATATTGAAGGCAGGAGTCTTTGATATTATTTAGTAAATGTATAAGTCTTCAATTTATGCAAATAAAAAATTGTGCCATTTGTATCATACAGGTCTTTCTGTGATTCTGATGTCACACTCTTCTTCAGAGGTGCAGCTTCTCAAATTATTGAATTGAATTAGGTATGGGGAAAGAATGCAACCATGATTCACACCTTTCCCGATTTTTAACCAAAATCTATCCCTTTTTCGGTTCAGGCAACAGCTACTGTGTCTATGTATAGGTTTTTCATGGACCAAGTTAAATATTTTGGAATTCCCATTCTTCTCAGTATTATCCATAGTTTGTTATGATCTGTAATATACCTTTGCATAAGCAGCAAGGCATAATAATAGTCTCTCTAGAATTCTGTTTTTAGCCAAGATATAACTGACATCAGCATTGATATCCCTGATTTCATGCATCTGTTTCTCGTAAATTTCAATCTTTTCACATCAGCTCATTCATAGTGTGAAAGCTCTCCTCATATCTATCGAGATTTTCAACCTGAGGGCCTCATCTGGCACTCTATCCAACAATATTCTTCTGTCATCCTTACAGGTTTGAAAGGTGGAGTAATTCAAAAGCAGATAATAGTGCCCTGTTTCTTTATCTTCTTATACCTCTGCTGAAGTCTATCTACCATGGATGATCACACTAGTACTGAAAATACTGGTGGCATAGCTTTCAGCATCCAAGCAACACACAAGGAACAACAGGGTAAACAATGTACAACAAGTGGTTGAGGTATTGAACTACAGCTCCCCAAAAGTGTATGTTGAACGTCTTAACTTATTTTTGAACATCGTATTGTTTGGAAATAACATCTCTGAAAATGAATTGTTGTTGCTAGGTGGTCTTGAGTTGAGTACAACTCTTAGCAACTCTATGAACAACAAATTTGAACAGGCCATTGCTGCAATCACTGTGTCAATATGTGGTGAAGGATCTTTTTCTCCTTCATTCGTTGCCCCACCTTTCCAAGAATGATATCCTTATCCAAGGAATAGCCTGTCCTAGAACATTGTAGTGTATGTGAGATGAAGCTTCGCCATCCTTACCTCCAAAGAGCATTCTGGTTGCACCTTTTCCAAGACATATATTTGCTCTTATGGCAGTCCATGGGACAAATATTCAGTACTCTACCCTAATACCACAGTTTAAAAGTACTAACTTTTCTTCTGGAAAAAAGATTGCATGAGTGTTAATTTCATGTAGGATTTAAGAACAGTTATGTGATGACAGAAGCAGATGCAGTTGTAAGACAAGGATTACCTTCTGACTCCTCAAGGATTGTTAATCTCCATCAAAAGCTAAGAAATAGTAATAGGAACAGTTTTGTCTCTTAGAGATGCCTGAAAGAATCAACATAAAATTGTTTTCATTTGGATTTATAGCCTCGATAAACATCAGAAAGTAAACTTTTATTCTTTTCAAGACGTTGCAGGATGAACTAGTGTTTCATCTTGTTGTATGGAACATCACTATGACTTAAAGATGACCTAACTGCATTTAACAACAATAATAATACAAATTACTCAAAATTCTATACTCAGAAACATGCAAAATAAAGATACTTTCTAATCTCTATACTTTATTTCTCTTATGTACCATTGAGTAAGAAACACCAGAACTTGGAGGATCATAGTTGATCATAGCTGACCCTCCAGAGAGTTTTCAGAGACAGAGAGAACATAGGAGAAGATTGCTCATTTTTCTTCCACAAAGTAGCTGGGGAATTCAAGCTGATCCTTTGGTTTGGAAGTGCTACTCCTTATGACGAAATCACCAGAGCTTCCTAATCTCTATATAATATATTATGCTGTTGATTGCCATTGAGTCGACCTCAACTCATAGCCACCCTATAGGCCTGAAGCCTTCCTATAACTGTCTTTGTTTATCAAAGTTCATAGAGTTTGCAGAGGCATGTTGTTAAGGAAGTGGATGACACTCCTACTTTCAAACCTGTTTTACACTGGGAGCTTCACCAAACACTGTCTACTATGAGTAGCTGTTATGGCATTTGACACCCCAATGGCACAAATTTCAGCATCACAGCAACCTCAGGTTACCTCGGTACAGCATATTGACAGAAGAGTGTTTTACTACTTAGAAGAATGTTCCTCTAAAATACAATAACAACCGACTTTTAAATACAAAGGCCCTGCCCAACGTCCTGTTGACTCTAAGCATGAGTCTTAAATAAAGAAACAACCAATAGCTCTTGGGAAGGATTGGCAACTCCACATAAGGAGTGGTATCATGGAGAAATGTAAGGAAAGCTGAATTTAAGGACCTGCTCAGACTACTCTTACACTTGGTGACAGGCTTAAGAATGGTGGTGACCCAGTTGTTCCCATCTCAGAACCTGCTGTCTGCAAGTGGTGGCCAGGCGCAGCGGCTCTTGTGTTCCCCCAACTCACCTGGAGCATCCTGTCACATGCACAAAAGCTTGTCCCTGGCCACAAACCCAGCAGGAGTCAGGCCCAGCATCTTAAGCAGATGCCGCTGCCCACCACCACTGCCCCTCGTCCCATCTCTGAGCTGGCTAACAGTGGCTCCAAGTGTGAACAGGCACTGCTGGCAGCCAGAAATAATCCCGGAAAGGACCCTGCAACAAAACAGAAAAAACAAGAATAAAAAAAGATGCAGTGGTAAGGTGATTTTGAAATTGGCCACCCGCTGGGAAAAGGAAAATTTAGTAATGTTTATCTGGCAAGAGAGAAACAGAACAAGTTTATAGGGGCTCTAGAAGTGCTGTTTAAAGCTCTGCTGGAGAAGGCTGTGTGGAGCATCAGCTGCAGAGAGAGGTGGAGATCCAGTCCCACCCGAGACACCCTGATATTCTCAGGCTGTATGGTTATTTCCGTGTTGCCACCAGCCTTTACCTGATCCTTGAGTATGCATATCTGAGAACAGTCTGCAGAGAACTGCAGAAGCTCTCCAGGTTTGAAGAGAGAAGACTTCTACCTATATCGCCCAACTGGCAGATGGCTTGTGTTACTGCCATTCCAAGAATGTTATCCATAGAGACATTAAAACGGAGAACTTGCTGCTTGGCTCCACTGGAGAGATGAAGATCGCTGATTTTGTGGTGGGTCCAAGCCATGTTCTCCAGGAGAAGCACGCTGTGTGGCACCCTGGACTATCTGCCACCCCTGAAATGATCAAGAGCCACATGCATGACGAGAAGGTGGACCTCTGGAGCCCTGGGATGCTCTGCTACTAGTTCTTGGTGGGGAAGCCCCCCCTTCGAGACCAGCACATACCAGGAGACCTACAATAGAATCTCAAGGATTGAGTTTATGTATCCTGACTCAGTGGCGATGGAGGCTCGGGACCTCATTTCCTGACTACTGAAGAATAACCTGAGCCAGAGGCTGACCCTCCGAGAAGTCCTTGAGCACCCCTGGATCACAATCTATTCCTCCAAGTCCCCAAGTCCCCAGGACAAAGGAGGCACCAGCAAACAGTCTTGGGAATCAGGCAGCGAGGGCTTGGAGAAGAGCCACAGGGTCTTCATGCAGAAGTCTACAGACCTTCGAGCACCCACACTGACAGCCTCCGGGAAGTGTTCTTGTTCTTGGAGCCTCCTCCTGAGGAACTCCACTTTGTAAACGTGAAGCCCGCCGATCTCACTAGTTCTGGGGCAGCTGCACACAGCCCTACAGTGAGTGGTCCTGGGTTGAATCTGGTGGTGCTGCCCAGGCCTATGCCTCGGCAGCAGGAACGCTGTGGGTGACCCCAAGGGTGTGTGTATGTAATGTATTGTGTGGCCATGCCAGGCAAAGCTGTTGGAACGAACGATCCTGTCTGGCACATTAAATAAACACTTGGGCACAAAAAAAGCAAAATAAAACAAAAAACAAACAAACAAAAACCCAAACAACCAATATAGTATGGTCTTGTTACGTGCTTTTGAGTCGTTGAGTCGTCTGAGATGTATAGTGACCCTATGTACAGCATCTCTGAACCCTTCCCTGTCCTGAGCCAGTCTCACTAATTCTGACACACCAACTCCCATTGCCCCAGATACCATATCAATCCATCTCATCCGGGGTCTTCCCCTCCTATGCTGTCTCTCCACCCTTCCAAGCATAATGTCCTTCTCCAAGGACTGGTCTCTCCTGGTCACGTGCCCAAAGTATGTGAGGTGGAGCTTCAAAATCCTAACTTCCAAGAATAGACTTTGTTTCACCCTCTCCAAGACAGATTGATGTCTTGGCAGTCTATATGGTATGTTCAAGACACTTCTCCAGCACCATGATTTAAAGACATCTATTCTTCTGTCATCCTTAGTCATTGTTCAGCTCTCATTAGGTGCACCTTTGTCTCTAGACTGACATCCTTACTTTTTAGCACTCTGGAGAGGTGCATGACACCAGATTTTCCCAAAGCAATTCATCTTTTGATTTCCTAACTGTAGTGTTCCAGTCATTTCTGGATAGTCTTCACTAGCATTTTGCTAGTGTGTGATATTAGTGATATCATTTGATCATTCCACATTCTGTCGGGTCACCATTTTTTGGAATGGGAATAAATAAAGATTTCTTCCAGTCAGTCAGCCAAATGGTTGCCCTCCTGATTTCTTGGCACAATTTGGTGAGCACATGCAGGGCAGCATCTGTTTGCTGAAATATGTCAATGGTATTCCATCATTTCCTGGGGCTTTATTTTTTTGCCAACTTCTTCAGAGCAGCCTGAACTTCCTCCTTCATCTGCGTTGCCTTTTGCTCATATGTTGTTTTTTGGAATTCTTCTGTGTCAGCCAGTTCATTTTGGTACAACGATTCTGCATAGTCCTTCCACCTTCTTTTAGTGCTTCCCGAATCATTCAATATTCTACACATAACATCCTTAAGCATTGCAACTTGTGGCTTGAATTTGTTCTTTAGTTCCTTCAGCTTAATAATATACTATGATGTTATTTTTCATGTTTTTTTTAAAAATTATTGCATTGGTTAGATCTGTCAGTTAATGGAATTTTTTGGTTTTTGTTTATTTATTTAAATTTGGGAAAGGCTTACATATATTTATACACTCAGTAGTAGTAACAGGTCATATAGGACATAGAGGGAAAAAATATACTTACTTAGCTACGCTTTTAAACATGAGAATGTATTAATAAATTAGCTATTTACAATTTTGATAGTGGTAAAACTAGACAAATAGATTTTCACCCCATGATGAAATTGGTTATTAGGGAGAATTTCCATGGATAGATAGCATTTGCTAATGAGTCTATAGTAATTTTTCCTTACGAGGTGTTTAAGGACAGCAGAGATAGCCATCAATCAAGGGTAATTTAGGTGAAATGTAGTGATAGGACCCCTGTTGATCCCTCCCAGTAATATTCTATCAATAGAATATATCAGATAAAGTTCAATTTAGAAGTGGCAGTTCTCAGCTCAGTTGTAGGTAAATGGCACACAGTAGGTACTTAATAAATAGCTATTAAGTTAATGATATAACATCTTCTACATTTTAAAAGGAAAGATATATCAATAGTTTAATTAATTATTATCCTTGGACCAGAAAATATTAGCACCACTGGAGTTCTAATTAGGAAAATTATTAATAGAAAGACCTCCTCTCAGCAAGATTGACTTAATTTGTATTTGTGAGATGAATCTTGCACATTTCTGCAGTAATATGGTTTTATGGTTTTAGTTTCTATCTTTGAGCACAGAAAAAAAAATCCTGCTTTTTAAATTATCAAAGAAAAGGCAGGGTATTTCAAGCCTTGTATTTTAGTAGTGCAATACCTAGGGCACGATTAGGTCAGTGTCTAATATTTGAGATCTCAGTGGAGATGATCTGAAGGTGGATATCTCTTTGTTCACAATGGGATGGATATACACTGATTCTCATGTAGGATCCCTTAGGATTTGGGAAACTTGAAAAAATTACCCAGTATACAGTGAACAGGGAATTGTTATCTCCACTGAGAATTATTTCCTTTTCCTGATGTACATAATGAGTTTCCTCTTCACTCTGCAGTTTTAAATGCAGCATGAAAAATTGATGCCTTTAACTGTTTTATACTTAGAGCCCCTATGTATAATGAGGGTTTGTCTTAGGTGGGTCAGGAGAAGTAAATAATTCTCAATTGAGACAATTGCCTGAGCCCTCATATTGGGAAACACAAATGAGGAAGAACAATTACAAACAGATATTAGTGATTGGAATGCAGATTGTGAGAATTATGAATGTAGGAAAATGCCATCTTGCTCCAATTCACAAACAACACTTTTGGCACAAGAAGTAAGAAAATCAAAAGGCGAATTTCCTTGGGAAAGTCAGAGGCCTCTGTTCAGAGGTCTTTCCTAGACTATCATTAAGTGTTTATTTTGTGCTGAAGTAATGAAATTTGTGAGGAGCTAAAGTCGGAATATCAAAAGGGCCGAACTCGTTTAGCATTTCTTAAGTTCAAGGAACTGAAGAACAAATTCAAACCTAGAGTTGCTATAATTAAGGATGCTTTGCTTTAGGCAGAATATTAAATGATCCAGGAAGTATTAAAAGAAGATGGAAGGAATATACTGAGTCCCTGTATCAAAGGGACTGGCAGACACAGAAGAATTTCATGAAATAACATATGAGCAAGAGCCTATGGTGATGAAGGAAGAAGTTGAAGCTATTTTGGAGGAAATAGCAAAAAATAAGGCCCCAGGAATAGATGGTATACCAATTGGTGTATTTCAGCTAAAAGATGCTGCCCTGGATGTGCTCACCCAGTTGTGCCAAGAAATCTGGAGAACAACCACTTGGCCAACTGACCGGAAGAGACCTATATTTGTTCCCATTTCAAAGAAGGGTGACCCAACAGAGTGTGGAAACTACAGAACGATATCATTGATTTTACATGCAAGCAAGATTCTACTGAAGATTATCCAAAGATGACTGGAACAGCACATCAGCAGAGAACTGCGGGAAGTCCAGGCTGACTTTAGAAGGGGTCGTGGTACTAGGGATATTGTAACTGATGTTAGATGGATCTTAGCTGAAAGCAGGGAATACCAGAAGAATATCTATCTGTGTTTCATTGATTATGCGAAGGCCTTTGACTGTGTGGATCATAATAAACTGTGGCTGACTCTGAGAAGAATGGGAATCTCAGAACATTTAATCATACGAATGTGAAACCTATACTTGGACCAAGAAGCAGTTGTCAGAACAGAGCAGGGTAACACTGCATGGTTCAAAATTGGGAAGGTTGAACACCAGGGATGTTTCCTATCTCTGTACCTTTTTAAACTGTATGCAGAGCAGATTATCCGAGAGGCTGGGCTCTCTGAGGATAATTGTGGCATCAGGATTGGTGGAAGATCTATTAACAATCTGCATTATGCAGATGATACAACCCTGCTTGCTGAAACGGAGGAGGACCTCATGTGCTTGCTGCAGAGGCTCAAGGACTGCAGCCTTCAGTATGGACTGAGGCTCAATGTCAAGAAGACAAAGATTCTCACCACTGGACCAATTGGTAGCATCAGGATGGATGGCGAAGAGATTGAGATTGTTCACTGCGTCAGTTTGCTCTTCTCCATGGTCAACATTCTTGGCACCAGCAGCCAGGAAATCAAAAAACGTATTTCAATGGGAAAGTCTGCTGTTAGGGACCTCTCTACTCAAGAGCAACAGTGTCTTTCTGTAGACTAAGGTGTGCCTGATACAGGCCATGGTCTTTGCAATCATTTTTTATGCATCAGAGAGTTGGACAATGACTAAGGAGGTCAGAAGGAGAATTGATGCCTTTGAGCTGTGGTGCTGGAGAAGAATATTGAATGTACCATGGACTGCCAAGAAAACAAACTGATTCATCCTAGAGAGGGTTAAACCAAGCTACTCCTTGGAGGCAAGGATTCTGGGGCTTTGTCTGACACACTTTGGGCATGTTGCAAGGAGGGACAGATCCTTGGAGAGGGACATCATGCTTGGGAGGGTGGAGGGTTAGCGCAAGAGGGGGAGATCCTCTGTGAGATGGATTTATTCAGTGACTGGGGTAATCGGGATGGGTGTGTCAGAGACAGTGCGATTGGCACAGGATAGAACAGGGTTTAGGGCTGTTGTACATAGGGTCGCTATGAGTCACAAATGACTCAAGGGCACATAACAACAACAACAATTATTATATTAAGGAGAAAAGATTAGAATGAGAAACAAGCTCCATCCTACTAGAGACTTATATAAGCTCATGGAACCTCAGTATTAGGTGCTTTCTCTCGTAGAACACGTACTTACCTGGGGCACAGCATCCAGTTGCATCCATCCTGGCCCATTGTTCACTTGTCTCCTCAGCACCAGCCTGCATCACCCACAGTAGCCATCCAGCTGTGTTACAATTCACAATCTAAAGGATCCTGGCCTATCACTCTTCGGTTTCTTCAAAACCAGCCTTCATACCTAAGGTCACATGAGTCATTCTTCTGAAAATCTGTCTCCGGAAATCCTTCTAGTGAACCATAGAACACAAGGAGCCTAGAGAAGCTAGGGTACAGGAGGAACCGCTGATGCCAGAAATCATGGAGTTATACAACAGGTCAAGTATTTGAGGCAATATTGAATCAATACTTTTTATAACTGGTCTACTACTAATCTTAGCAAAAGGAATGATTTTTAAACAAATGTTTCAGAAGGGAAAATGTAAACTTTGCATTTACATTGAATTCTTAAATTTAATTTTAAGTTTACGTTCAAAGGAAAAATTAAAACTACTTTTCACCTGAGGTTATATGCCTATGAATAAGATGTTAAGGGTAGAGGATGAAGTTGAAACTGTCAATTCTCTGAAAGGTTTATTTGTTAAGGGTTTCTTTATTTAATTTTATAAATATTACTGTTTCTCGGAGTTTTGCTCATATAGTAATGTCAAGAAACATTGTCTAAATAATTAAGGTTTTTACTGATTTAGTGTTAAGACATATCATATAAATGGCTACTAGATATTGTAAATCTTCGAAGTGTGTAATCATCCCTGAGGGTAATGCTGATCAGATATACTAAAAGGGGAAGTTTTGCCATGGAGAAATGCTTGTTGAAAGTAATAGGAATAGAGGAGGGCATAGGGTTTATGCTGGGGGAGGATTAAGCCTTAACAAGTACTATGAGGAGATTTGCATTTGAATAACTCTTCCTTGGATTTTTTATTAAAGAGATGTAAAGAGAAAGAGAGAGTAAAAGTGACTTTGATCTTTTAAAATTGGAACCAGTAGCTTGGCTTCTGAGGCAAGGTAAGGTTGGTACCCATCAGAGCCCTTTTCCAGGACTTGAGGTTAAAGGTAGCTGATGAATGCACTCACTTGTGGTGACCACCTGAATCCACTGCAGTGGAATTAAGAGGAATGCAGCAATGAAGACACAGGCTGAGTTTGAACATGTTATATTAGCATTGCTGATTTAGCATGCTAAGTTATACAAATAAGCACAAAAGCATTGCTGGCTTTGAGAAGCAGGCAATCATGAGAACTCTCATTTTGTTGATGTGGCCTCATGTAGGAGGTAAGGCCGGGTGAGTGAAGTGGCCAATTAGTATAGAATACAGGAAGAAGTGTGAATTCCTGAGTTTTTAACTGATGCCCATTTATACCTAGCCTTGGATTGCTTAAGATGAGTTGATATGAACCCAAGAAGATGTTCCATGCTCTGAACTAGTGTTGCTTGCTGAACCATAATAGTTGGCTCTTGACTAGACTTTACATATGGATACAGACGCTAACTGTTCTAACTGGAACAGAACATTGTTCAGAAGAAGAACATACTTGTTTCCTCAAAGTACTGGTTTGATAAGGATGGAAAAATCAGAATTAGACTATCTAAAATGGGGGAGATTAAAGCATGAGCCATGAAATCACTGACTTGCACTTTCATAAATACAGCTATTGGAAATTATAAGGGGAAATTAATTTTTCTTACATGAATGGTTAGAGAATCCAAAGGGTGATCTGTGGATTTTGTTTCTCAGTATGGTTTTGCTAGCCGTTGTTTCAATTTGGAACATAGATGGGCAGGTATGTGTGAAGAGAGTGTGTTAGCCTATCCACAAGAAGATTAGCTATCTAACAATCCACAAGAAGATTGGCTAGTGTTAAAATCCACAAGGAATTGGCTAGTCTTGCTATTGAATTCAGCACCCTAGCAGCAGAAGGAAAGACCACCAGCGAAGAAGAAAAACTTCACTGCTAGGAAATAAGTAAGAAAGTGTGCCTACTGGACCAATAGCCCTAGCAGCTACAGCAGAAAACAGCGTGAGATAGGACCTTTGGAATGCTCCATCATTGGAACTGGAGCTAAGAGTTTTGCTTATTGGACCACTGTGGGTGGGGAGCTAATATTGGCAGGACTGAGAACTTTTAATACTGGCCTAAAGCTGTGAGGCTCAAGGCTCTGAGGTGCCTGTGAGCACCTTTCAGGAACCATCCAGACTGTATTCTGCTACTAACCTTGATTATAAACTTTTAACTTCCCTGACATGTTTCTGTATGGTCTGTGAGCTACTGCATCAGATTTTGGATCCAGTAAAACAATAAAACTGGTGTTGAGATGAGTAGAAAGAGGTCTTTTCATACATGGGGAACATGTCTGCTCTCATAGGAATTGGTTTTGGTTATTGATGCTGTTCCCCTTTGTAAAGGTCATATATGGCTGTTCCTACATGGCTCTTTAACATTGAGAGTTTGAGATGCCAGTATAAAGAAAACAAACATTCTTACCACTGGCCTGATAGGCAGAATCATGATGGATGGAGAGGAGATTGCAACTGTCAACAGCTTCATCTTGCTTGGATTCACAATTATATTCTTCCTGACAGCTATGAGGAAATGGGGAAATGCATTGTACTGGGAAAATCTGCAATTAGGGACTTCTCCAAATTATTGGGGAGAAATTATGTCAATTTGAGGACTAAGATAGCACCTTATTCAAGCCAGAGTCTTTCTAATTACTTGTTAAATACCTGAAAGCTGAACAATGAATACAGATGACAGAAAAAGAATTGACACCTTTGAGCTATGGTGTTGGAGAGTAGTACTTAACATCCCAGGGACAGCCAAGAGAATAAACAGATACGTCTTAGAGATGGTGTAACAGAAGTGCTCTTTGGAGAAAAGAATGAACTAAAATTCTCTCTCTAGTTCTCACATACTTTGTACATGTTTCTAGGAGGGGCTATTCCTTGGAGAAGGACATGATGCTGGGAAGGGTGGAGGGTTGATGAAGGAGAGGAAGACTCTCAACCAGGTGAACTGACATGGTAACTGCTGCAAAGGGCTTTTCTGTGTTAGGAAGTGTGAGGATGGCACAGGCTAGAACAGGGTTCATATATTTTGTTCAAAGAATCATTATGAGTCATATTTGACTCAACAGCACCTAACAACAACAACTATTGGTTGTCCTATTGGTAGTCCTTGCTCCTTTTCATGGCCTGTTGCCAGGAACAACCAATCCTTGGAGAAGGGCATTATACCTGGAAGTGAGGAAGGACAGTCTAGAAGAGCAAGAGCCTAAACAAAATAAAATAACGCAGTAACTGGGGTAATGAGGGTAGGTGTGTCAGAAATAGTGAGCTTAGCTCAGGATAGGGCAGGGTTCAGAGCTATTGTACATAGGGTCACTATGAGTTGCTTTATACTCCACAGCACATGAAAACAACACATTATGGACAAAATCTGCTTTCAAAATAAGAGACTCAGGTATATGTCTTTTATGTCTAACCTTCAATGCCATAAAGACATTTTTTAAAAAAAATATCATTTATTTTATATTGGTTTTTGTTAAAAATTAGTATATATTGGGTTTTTTTAATACGCATTGTGTTTCGCATATTCCTCTATTCACATTGTTTCATATGATCTTTTCCATGCTGCTGACTCAGTCCCACTATTATCCTACTTTTTCAGATCTTCATTGGATTTTTCCTAATTTGACGCCCTCCCTTTGCTTACTAAACTCTGCAATCTCATGATTCCCCCTCCCCCCACCATCAACACATATCCTTCTAGCCTCCCCCTTTGGATTTTTATATATGTCTTACTAGTAATCCCTCAATTTTTAAAATAATGGTCCTGTAGAGTATATTATTTATTCTTATGAGACTGAGTTAGTTCACTCAACATAATGTCTCCGACCTCTCCCATTATATGCAGTATTTTTCAAAATCATTGTTTCGAAGTGCTGCACAGTATTCCATCATGTGTATATAGCACAATTTCTCAATCCACTCATTTGTTAATGGACATTTGGACTGTTTCCATTTTCTTGCTATTCTGAATAGCTCTTCTATGAGCATTGGGGTACAAATCTCTGTATGTGTTTCAGTTCTATTTTCCTCGGGGTTTAATTACTAGCAGTAGAATAGCTGTGTCATATGTAAAGCTTCTTTAACTTTTCCATGTAAAATGTTGTATCTTGTACTTGCTAATACAATCTTTTAAATGCCGCAACATACTAGTTGAAAAAACTGGTCTCTACACCTAACAACCTAGGTTTGAATCCAAATCCTTCTCTCGTACTTAACTGTTGACCTTCATCAAGTCATTTAACTTCTCTGGGTCAGTTTCTTCTTCTATAGAAATGGAGATTATGTGGATAATATATGCTTTGACAGTGTCTGGCACATAACAACTAATATTTATTTTTTTTACATTTATTTACAAAATTTGCACGCATTGTGTTTCATTCATATACATTATGTTTTGTACATTCCTTCAGTCATAATGTATTTCATACACTCTTACCCATGCATTGCTTTCTATTAAACCAATGACCGCTAATCTATGCCCACTATCATCTAGTTTTTAGATCCTTACCATATCTTTCCTAATTCCATTATCCTTCTCCCTAGCCACCAAATTCTGTAAATTTGTGATTTCCCCCACCTCCCCATCTTAAGCCTCCTTGTCTCCTTCTCCATCTCCCTTTGAACTTTTATACACATCCTATTGATTTATCCTTCTATTTTTACAATTATGGTCTTATACAGAGCTGTATATAAATGGAAGAAGCTATTCATTGAAGATGGACATACATCATGTTTGAAAAAATGAGGGCATCAATAAGGGAGAAAACCCCTCAATAATACGAACTGACACAGGACTTTAAAAATGGGCTTGACTTTGTCAGAGATGATGAGCACGTTCAGACTGGCTGTTCATAGGGTTGCTATGAGTCCTACTTGACTTGATGGAACTTAACAACAACAACATTCATGAACAAAGAACATTTTCTCATTCATTTAGATCTCTTACTGTTTCTCACAATTGCTATTTTGTAATTCCCTTTGATTTATCATTTATATTTTTCCTCATTTCTTAGATGTGTCTCTTGTAGGCAGCATATTGATGGTCTTGGTTTTTATTCATTCTACATTTCTTTTTCCTTAATTGATGCAGTTAGTCCATTCACATTAAGTGTGATTATTGAAATGTCAGGTACTATTGCTACCATATTGCTGTGTTTATTTTTCTGTTGTTGCTGGTTACTATTGCCCATTCTCTTTCCTTTGAAGTCTCTGTGTGAGGACTTCCTTTAGAATTTCTTGTAGATTTGGTCTTGTTTTCAAAAGTTTCTTTAGTTCCTGTTTTTCTGCAAATGGCCTAATTTATTCTTCAGATTTCATGGACAGCTTAGCTGGGTACAAGATCCTCAGCTGGCAATTATTTTATTTTCAACTTTCTATATGTGCCGTCCTTTGTCTTCTTGATCACATGGTTTCTGCGCAGAAATCACAACTTAGTCTAATTGTTTATCTTTTGCAGATGACTCTTCATCTTTCTCATGCTGATTTTACTATTCTATTCTTAGCTTTGATATTTTAGAATTTGAGTATGATATGTCCTGATGTTTTTCTTTGTCGTTTAGTCTGTTGGAGGTTTACACCCTGTCTACTCCCTCTTCCTCAAGTAGAAGCTTGGAAATCAGGAAAGGCAAATGCATTAAAGGTGTTCTGAGAATATGTAGCACAAATTATATAATTAAATGGATTTATTGTTGCAAAGCAGTATACTGATATATAATCATCTCTACTAAATATTATGCATGTTCCATGCATGATTCTATAATGTTGACAATTTTAGAACTACATGTAATCTCAGTCTGAATTTTTGTAAAAGTTTAGTGGATATTTTTAATCACTGGTCATATGATGAATTGTCAAGTAATCACCTAGATTATTTTAGTTTTGCCTTCAGCAACTATTGAAATCCCTTTGATAAATGAGTTATAATATTGTATTACAATTTTCATAACATAAGCCAATCACACTGGTCTAACTGGCTTCTCAATCAGATTTAAAATTCAACACTGACTAACAAGAACTTTTAGCACTACAAACTCTCATCAAAAACTACCATTTCAAACTAAAAATTATTTTTTTCTAAGAGTTTAGAAAAAAATTATTATATGAATTATAAAAGAATTTTCTTTGGTTCAAAACTTATGTTTTTGCATCTCATACTACAAGTTAACTGAATCATAAGTTGTTTATTTGTTTTTCATTTAGCCCATGTACTCAACTTACTTATTAATTAGATAACATATCATACTCAAGATTTCATATAAAATCAGAGTAGTTTACATTCCTAGGGAAACAGACAGCCAAGATTCCTATAAAAGGTCAAACATAATAGGTCTTAGCTATTTTAGTAACCAGTAATCTTGTGGAAAAGTGTGAAGCATGGCAGACTATCATCTAAAAAAGGACAAGATCGTAACCCGTGAGTTCTACCGAAGGGATGAAAGATGGGCAGATTACTTCCGCTAAGATTTCAGCCTCAAAATCCCAATGAACGGTCGCCATGTGTTGGAACAAACATATTGACAGTGAGAATTCTTTGATATCCACTTATTACCTGATTTACTGTCAGATTCATTTCATTTTATAATCACTGCCTAAACATATCTGCTTCAAATTCTAACTTACCTTATTAACAGTATTATTTTGACAAAAAGTTATCTGACCACATTGGGCACCATTTTACTCATTTCTAAAATGAGAATTATATAAAAACTTTCCTTAATCTTTCCCCCCAACTTCATTTTTATGATTTAAGTGACAGTTGACAGAGCAAATTATTTATCCATTCAAAAATTTATAGATATTATGCTTTGTAACAAGGATCAAAATCCCCACAGGACTCTTCCAACACTTTCCCTGAGTTTCCTATTTTCATTCATCCTTTTTTCCTATCCTTTCCTGCTTTCTTTATCCCTGGTTAGACATTGCCCTTTGTTGATTGCTCAAAGGACTATATTTATTTCTGCTGTTATTTTACCATGTGTTGTTCTACTAAGCAAACATTAATGGTTTGAATCCACCAAATGTTTCACAAGAGAAAGATGAGCAATCTTCTATAAAAATTTGTAATCTCAGATATCCAGTGGAGTGTTGCTATAGCCACGAGTCAGAGTCAGTACAATGGCAGAATGCCAATTTTTAGTTTTTGGTTGGTTGGACTTTGAGTCATATGGAGATTTAAGTTTCAGAATTAAAGAGTAACTAAGGATCAAAATCTTTAAGAGTTCCACAGTTTGGTGGGGGTGGGGGTAAAGGTAATGGAAAAAATCCTGCAGAGACCTGAAAAGATAAGGTAATAGTGGGCATAATTCAAAAGGGATTAAGTTTATAAAGTACAATGTATGGGAATGATTGTATGAAACACGATATCAATAAAAGAAAGTGTGAAACACATTATATACAAATTCTGTATTCAAAATAATATAAAATAAATTTAAGGGGGGAGAGAGATAAACAGGGTTACTAGGCTAATTCTAGAGACTAGTGGCACTTATAAAAACCATTTTTAAAAATAATTCCACTTAAATTACAGAAAGTTCTAGTAGTGCAGATAATTCCTGTTAACTATTAACTGTTAACATAGTGACAATAAGAAGTTTTATGTTCTTACCATTAACTGGCTCAGTTTCACTTCAGATTTCTTCAATGGTCAGTTAATGATGTGATTCAGAGTCAGTATTTATGTCTTGATTGTTTCAAAATTGATTGGTCAGCCCCAAACTATTAAATCATATGGAAACATTCTAGGATTTTGATATAAAAGTAGTCAACTGTTTGCTTTTTTTATTGGTTAAACTTCCAGTGTTGAGATATAGAACAAATAAATCTTATATTGAATACATTTTCCCCTTTGAATAAATTACAAAGATTGTTAAATTTCTTGCAGGTTGCTATGTACTTATAATTAGTAAAATAAGGCATAAAGATAGCACACATAACACCAAGATTTTGGGTTGAAGTCCTCTGTTTTAGAATCACTTTACATAGGAAAATACAGATTTGTCAGAAAATGAATTAATGAGCGTGAAATCACAAACCCTGGGAAGTTTTAAGATTTGAGTAGTTGACGACATTAGGGAAAGTTAGTTACACCTGGCAGGGCAAGTCTTTGGCCTCGCTTCCTCAGTATGTCCTAAAATAGACAATGATCACTTTTGACACTGTAACTCTGCTTATTTTACTTTTCATGCTTAACCTATGATCCTTCTGACTGATATTGATAGTTTGTTGGATGTGTGAATTCATGCACTCAGGATTTGTTCAAGGATTTATCATCCAAGAGAATCTTTATCTTTCTAAGATAATTTGTCTATCCTTGTCCAGGTTAATTATATGTTGAGCTTCCTTTGTAATGATCAAGGATAATCTTATCTGCAGATTTTCTGTAACTTTTTGGTTATAATTCTGGTTGATTCTTTTCCTTTTAGTTCTCTGTAAGAATTTCCACTAAAAATTTCACTAATTATTCTTTCAGCACTTATGCTTATGCTCTTCGTGTATTGTTTATATGTCTGTGTTATGTGTGTAATTCTTTCATGTATTTAAGAAAGAAATTTAATGAGATAACTAATCGTCTTTATGATTAAGAAGTTATTACCCTCTAACTTTAATTTTTCCTACTTGCCATTACTTTTCCCCCTTGATATGATTAAACATCATGACATCTGGAATGTTCCTCATTTTACTAGTCTTATTGTTTTGTGAGTTTATGAAAAGAGCAATGGATACATGGGGATAACCATATCCAACCTTTACCAGTTTCACAAAGGAGAATTGCCCACTTCAACAACATTAACAAAACCAATTCTCAAGAGGTCACACATGTCCCAAATATTCCCATATCTCTTTCTAATTAACACCAAAATTACTATTTTACTGGGTCCAAACTATGATATGGTAGCTCACTGAGCACACAGAACCATACTAGGGAAGTCAAAGGCTTTAATTCAGGTAAATAGCTGTAGATTTATTTAAAGTGGCTTTCTTACCATTGCTGGGCTTTGCCAGGTGGTTGGGAGGGAATATACGAATAGGGTGTATTAGCCTATTTAGAAGGGGATTGGCTAGTACCACCAAAAAATTGAGTGGATCCAGCAGTAGAATTAAAAGAAAGCTCACCACCAGAAAAGAAGAGCAAGCATGAGAATGCATCTTGTCCTTCAGAACTAGAGAAACAGCCATAGTAGTTAAATGGTTCACCAGAGATTTCACATGGAATAGAGCATACTTTGAGATGGCTACCATCCACTAACATAACAAGAGCTAAGAACATTTGTCCAAGCATGTTGGAAAACTTATGAGTGAGGAGAGGGAGAGCCAATATTGGCAGGACTAAGAAATTTGTGATACTGGCCTAAAGCCTTGAGACTTAAGGTTAAAATTCCTGCAAGCACATATTTGAAGTGATCCTTACTGTTTTCTGCTTGTAACTGGTTAATAAGTTTTTTACTTTCTCAATATGTTTCTGTGTGGACTCTGAGCTATCACATTGGATTTTTGACCCAGTAAAGCAGTAAGAGGGATGATTGTGCTCATGTGAAACTTAAGTTTGGACCAGGAGACAGTTGTCAGAACAGAGCAAGGAAATACTGCATGGTTCAAGATCTAGAAATGTATATGACAAGGATGATTCTGATCTCCATACCTTTTTGATCCATACCTTTTGATTTACGCAGAACAGATCGTCCAAGAGGCTGGACTTTAATGAGGAATGTGGAATCAGGATTGGAGGAAGATTCATCAACAAACTGCCTTATGCAGATGACACAACCTGGCTTGTTGAAACTGAGGAGGACCTGAAGTGTTTGCTACAGAAAGTCAAGAACTGCAGCCTTCAATACATAATGAAGCTCAACATCAAGAAAACAGAGATTCTTTCCACTGAACCTATTGTCAGTAACATGATAGATGGAGAAGAGACTGAAATTCAGCTAGCTTGGTTCCACAATTAACATAGCAGCCAGGAAATCAAAAGATTAATTTCATTGAAATAATCTACTCTCAGGGACCTCTCCAGAGTACTGAAGAGGAATGATGCAGTCTAAAGACTAATGTGCACCTGATTCAAGGCATAGTTTTTGCAATCACTTATAGTGCTTCAGAGAAACTGGACAATGATTAAAGCCTTTGAGTTGTGGTACTCTAGAAGAGTATTGCACATACTATGGACTACTTAAAAGAACAAAAAGATCTGTCCTGGAGTGGGTAAAACCAGGCTGCTCCTTGGAGGCAAGAATTTTGAAGCTCTGTCTCGCATACTTTGGGCATGTTGCCAGCATGGACCAATCCTTGGATATGGACATCATGCTTGGAAAAGTGAAAGAACAGAGCAAGAGGGGAAAATCCTGGATGAGATGGATTGAGTCAGTGATGGGTTACTGGGGTAGGTGTGTCAGAAACAATGAAATTGGCTCAAGATAGGGCAGAGTTCTGAGCTGTTATACAGGGTTGCTATGAGTTGCAAACAACTCCACGGCACACAACAAAAACAGCAACTAAAGCCAGGAGGAGGAAATGAAACATTTTTACCATTTTTTGCAGTCCATATTCCACCAAACACGCAATCAAGATGTGTTTATGGAAGTCTGTATGGCACTCTCTCAAACAGTTGCAGATAGAAATACCATTTTACCCATTAATTCCACTACTTGGAATTGACCCAAAAGAAACCATAACTGCCACCCCAGCAGATATATGCACTCCTATGTTATGAGGCTTTGCTCGCAATTGTAAAGATTTGGAAATAACACAAGTGCCCATCAACAAATGAATAGATAGAGAAGCTCTGGTATAGTCACAAAAATGGATACTATGCAGCAGTAAAAAACAAGGAACTCATGAAATATTAAGGATATTACAAAATGGATGACCCTGGAGGATATTATGCTGGGTGAAATATCTCAGTCACAAAAGGAAAAAATATTGCATAGGGTCACTGTTGTAAAATGGGACTGACATCAGGGTTGAGGGAAGACAGAAAATGAGAGGAGGAATGATGTATATTGCACAGAAACAGATGAGGAAGAAAACTATTTAAAAGGGATATATGACTGGGTATTCTTGTCACTATAGAAGTGCAAGTGAAGGCTGCATAGTGTAGTGGACTTGGGGGGAGGGATTGCGTAGCCATGATAGAGTTTTTCTTTTCAAGGAGAAGAGTGATTTGAGGGGAGGAGATGGGCAGGGAGAAAAGTGTAACAATGAATGACTGGAAACCCTAAGTCTCTCTAAACTTTCATTAAAATTAATTAAAAAGATGTGTTTATGATAATTGGTGACTGCAAATTGGAAGGAAAAAGTTGGAAGTAATGAAAAAGTAATGACTGTCAAAAAGTATAGACGTGATAAAAGAAATGAAACTGGGACTAGAAGATTTGAATTTTCTGTGTTCAATGACTTATTCATTGGAAATACCTTTCCTTCAAAAACAAACCAGTGACCTTATACATGGATCTCACCTGATGGAATGCTTAGGAATCAGATTGACTGTATCTGTGGAAGGAATTTTTCTCTGTGGAGAAAATAACAGCAGCCAAAGCTAGGCTAGGGACAGAATGTGGAACAGACCATCAATTATCCGTTTGCAAGTTCAAATTGAGGCTGAAGAAACTGAAAATAAGTCTACAAGAACCAAAATATGATATTGACTCTATTTAACTTGAATTAAAAAAACAACACCTTAAGAATAGGTTTGAAGCATTGTATAGCAATGATCAAAGACTAGATAAAGTATGAGATGATATCAAGAATACCATCCATGGAGAGCAAAAGACAATTACAAAAGGAGACAAGAAAGAAAACACCAAAATGGACGTCAGAAGACTCTGAAAATTGCACTAGAGAGTTGAGAAGCCAAAATAAATCGGGGAGGGGGGAGATGCTGAATAGAAAATTTCAAAATGAAGCTGGAGAAGACCAAGCAAAGTACCATAATGAAATGTGCAGAGATCTGGAATTGGAGAAAAAAAAATAAAAGGAATAACTAGCTCAACATTTCTCAAGCTGAGAGATTTGAAAAACAATTTTAAGCCTCAAGTAAAAATACTAAAGTATTTGATGAGTAATACACTGAATGATGCAGAAAACATAAGAAGAAGTTGAGGACTCGGGGGAAAGGGGAAGGGAAGAAATTGTGAATATTTAAAAAAATAAAGTGAACTGGGGAAGGTGGAAGGGAGGGAAAGGGCATAAAATGTACAACAATGAATGAATGAAAATCTAACTTTTTTGTAAACTTTCATTACAAACACAATTAAAATGAAAACTTTTATTAAAAATAAGCAGGGAATATGCAGAGCCACTGTATCAAAAAGAATTGACTGACACTGAAAAATTTCAGGAAGTTCCATGTGAACAGGCGTCAATATGAACAAAGGGAGAAGTTCAAGCTGGGTTGAAGACACTGACCAAAAAAAATAAAGGCTTCAAGAATCAATGGTATGCTGACTGATACGTTTCAACTAATAGAGGAAGGCTTGTATGCACTCACAAGTCTATACCAGGAACTTTGGAGGACAGCTTCCTGTTCACTGACTGGAAGAGATCCATAATTTGTTTCTATTCCTAAGAAAACTGATCCAATAGAATGTGGAAATTACCAAGCAACATTATTAATATCACATGCAAACAAAATATTGCCGAACATCATTGAAAAATGGCTAGAACAGTACATAGATAGGAAACTGTTAGAAGTGCAAGCAGGATATAGAATAGTTTGTGCCACCAGGGATATTGTTGTTGATATTAGATGATTCCTGACTGAAAGTATAGAATAAAGGAAGAATGTCTATATATGCTTTATTGACTATACAAAGGAATTTGTCTTTGTGGATCATAGCAAACCATGGTTAACATTAAGATGAATGTGATTCTTGGAACACTTATCTGTACTCATTTGAAACTTATACTAAGATGAAGAGGCTGTTATACGAACAATAGAGCACTTTTGATTAAACTGGCAGATATGGGACAAGAGGCTGAGCCTTTATGTTAGAAAGCACAAAGGAAGAGGAACAGTTGCAAACAGACAATAGTGATAAGTATGAATGTAGGAAAATTGGAAGTTGTTAAGGAGAAATAGAATACATAAATACTAACATTGGCAAAATGAAATGGATTGGCATAGGACATTTAGAATCATACAATATACTATGTTGGAAATTAAAATGTGAGGAAAAATGGGTCTGCATTCATAGTTAAAAAATACTACTTCTAGATCCATCTTGGAATGCAATTTTGTGAGCAATAGGATAATAGTCATATGCAAACAAGGAAGACCTTCTAATATGACTATCATTCAAATTTATGCACCAAAAAACAAAGTAAAAGAGGAAGAAATAGATGACTTCTACCAACTGTTGCAGTCAGAAATTATTGAATATGCAACTAAGATGCATTAGTAATAAAGAGTGACTGGAATGAAAAAGCTGGAAATGAGGAAGAAGGATCACTAGTTGGGAAACATGGACTTAGTGACAGAAATGAGGGTGGAGACAGAATGATAGAATTATGTACAATCAGTAAGTTATTTATTATAAATATCTTTATTAACTAATTTGACTACAAAGTTCATATATATCGTTTGTCACACTTCATATTGTGTTTCATACATTCATTCTCATAAATTAAATTTTATAAAATTAATCACCTTGCCCATCATTACCATGTCTTTTCACCCAGATCTTTCTCATTTCATTCACCCTCTCTCTCTACCCACCAAACTGTGCAACTCTATGATTTCACTCCTATCAATCCTCACTGCTCCAATTCCACCCTTTACTCCTTGGGTTCCCACACATATTTTATTAGTTATACTTTTCTAAGAAACACAAACTACAATTATACACATGGACCTCACCTGATGGCCTACACAGGAATCTGTTTTATTACATCTGTGGGAAAAAGTCCTGAAAAGCTCAATATCAGCTGTGAAAACCTGGCCAGGTACTGACTATTGAACAATCAACAACTCATATGTAAGTTCAAACTTAAGCTAAAGAAAATAACATCAAATTCACAAGAACCAAAGTTTGAATTTCAGTCTATGCCTC
Source organism: Elephantulus edwardii (assembly GCF_000299155.1). NCBI lineage: Eukaryota > Metazoa > Chordata > Mammalia > Macroscelidea > Macroscelididae > Elephantulus > Elephantulus edwardii. The sequence goes on along the minus strand of NW_006399763.1, from coordinate 25,328,515 downwards.
CTGAATTGAAAGATCTCAGAAATCGGCTTGAGCCCTTGAATACTAATGAGAGAGGTGGACAATGACTAAAAACAATAGAAGAATCAATGTCTTTAAGTTGTGGTACTGCAGAAGAGCATTGCACATATTGTGGACTGTTAACAAAACAAATACGTCTGTCCTTGAGAGGGTGAAAGCAAGCTCTACCTTGGAGGCAAGGATTTTTAAGCTTTATCTCAAATGCTTTGATCATGTTTCTCAGAGGGACCATTCCATAGAGCACATCCTGCTAGAAAGGATGGAGGGATACCACAAGTGGGGAAGACCCCTGATGAAATGGATTGACTCAGTGACTAGGGTAATGGGGGTAGGTGTGTAAGATACAATAAAATAGGCTCAAGATAGGGCAGGGTTCAGAGGTGCTGTACATTGGGTCACTATGAGTTGTACACTACTAAACAGTACATAACAAAAACAAGAACGTGTATTATACTCACTCAACAGCACCCAACAAAAATAACAACATGATTAGATAGTTCATTAGGTATTGCATATTGTAACTTCTTGGAATAAATCCATTTTGTGACACTTTGTTTGAGAACCTATGACAGTCCATGCAATATGTTAGATATATAATTCTCTATTTGATGAATATATGTTCATGTCTAAAGTCTTGATAATTATCTTCCTGAAACAACTAATCAAAAAGTCTCATGAAATATTATATGAAATTAATGTGGAATTATATAGAATAAATTTCTTAATATGGAATTAATTTCATAGTGCTATGCCAATAATTCTTATTATTCACAAATGTTAGCAAAAGGGGAACTGGGTATGAGATATGAGATACATCTGTGTTATCTTACAACTTTTCTACAGATTTGAATCTATTTTAAATGGAAAAAACCGACATAAAAATGCAACCTAAATCTACTGTCATTAAGTCCATTTAAACTGATTGGAATTTTAAAGTACAGAATAGAACTACACCAAAGAGTTTTCAAGACATATGGAAATATAATAACATATGCCCATAGAAAGCTCTGGAGGCCTAGTGGCAAGAAGCTGCGCTGCAATCCCAAAGGCGCGTGCTTCAAGGCCACCAGCTGCTCCACGGGAGATGGGTAGGCAATCTCCTACCATGTGATTAACTACCTCTTAAAACCCACTGAAAGGTCAGTTATGGATTGGTTCTGACTCTCCATAACACAACTACAATATCCCCTAATTTGCTACTTGTTGTTGTTTGTTGTTATGTATCAGTAAGTCGCCTCAGACTCATAGTGACCCCTATATACATTAGCTCTGAAACCAGCCCTCTCCTAAGTTAGTCTCATGGTTTCTGACAGACCTAAAACTCATTTGGTCAAGTCACCAAGTCAATTCATTTCATCCTCTCCACCCTTCCAAGCCTGATGTCCCATCACAAAGACTCACCCCTCCTGGCCACATTCCCAAAGTATGTGAGATGGAGCTTCAAAATCCTTGCCTCCAGGGAGTTGCCTGGTTTCACCCTCCCCAGGACAGAGCTGTTTATTTTCCTGGTAGCCCACAACATGTTCAAAACTCTTCCAGCACCACAACTCAAAGGCATTGATCCTACTTCTATAATCCTTATAGTCCAGTTCTCAAAGGCATAGTAAATAATTGTGAAGGCTATGGCCTGGTTCCGGTGAACCCTAATCTCCAGACTGACATCATTGCTCTTCAGTACTCTATAGAGGTCCCTGACAACAGACTTTCTCAGTGAAGTTTGTCTTTTGATTTACTAACTACAGGTACCAAGAGTGTTGATTGTGGAACCAAACAAGCTGGAGTTATCAACAATCTTAATCTCCTCTCTGTCAGTCATGAAGCTACCAATTGGACCAGTGGTGAGAATCTTTGTTTTCTTGATGTTGAACTTCAACTCATGTTGAAGACTGCAGTCCTTGACCTTCTTTATTAATTAATAACAATTGATCCCAATAGGTACTCTTATTGCTATCAAGATAACTCTGACTCATATAGATTATGTAGTAGAGACTAGAACTACCTCTTAGCTTTTCAAGGCCGAAGTTTTTAATAATTTTGATATTAGAGAAAGCTTTGAAGCATATGGATTTGTCATTCAACAATTCACAAGCATTCTGTTTTGTGACATTATTTACAATTCTTGAGTTGTAGCCAGACTCTTCCAATATCCCCCGTTTCTCAGTTTTTAGGCCTTCTTTCTTGACTTTCTGAGCTTTATATCTGAGAAAATTTTGCAATTTTATTTTTGTATACTTGAGTTTTCTAAGACATGGCTTTTCATTGTTATATATTACCTTATGATTTTGTTAGGTGCCAACAAGTAAATATGACTCACAGCAACCCTGTGAAGAGCTGATCTGAACCTTATCCCATCTTGTGACATGCTCATCATTGACCTACCAATTTGAAGACACTCTGGTGGCAGAGTGTTTTACTGTTAGTTGAAAGATTGGTGGCTTAAAGTCACAGGGCTTGTGAGATAACAATGAGACAGTGTCCCCTCCTGAAGATGTACAGTGTGAAAACTAGATGGAAACAGGAGGAAGCATGACAGTGGGCTTTCTTGATAAGCTAAAGGTTGTTTATTTAGTGAAATTTCAGTTCCAGGCTTGAATTATGATGAAGGACTAGTCTTTGAGGTTCTACTAGTCCTCTAAGACGAGTAAGCTTTATCTTATAATTTTGAGTTTAGGCATCATTTTTATAGAAATGGATTGCCACGTTTTTCTCCCTCAGAAATGCTGGATGGGTTTGAACAAATGACATTTTGGTTAGCAGTTTAGTGCTTATCTACTGTGCCACTAGCCCTCTTTGCTATGGCAACAGAAGGATTACAATATATTTATTTTTTCCAAAACTTTAAATGTTCATGATATTATAAGGGAAAATATGAGAAAATTTTATGTTTTCACCAGGTGTTTTTCAGGAAAAAAATTAGATGATCAACTACCCAAAGATTGATACCTCAGAAATCTTATGGCCATCTCCATGCTTCTACTAGGCCTTTGTCTCTGCACTTCTGCCACCCTGTGTCTCCTCACTTCCACCAACCCTGTATCTTTGTGTGCTCTGCCTCTCCTTGCACATCCACACATCCAGTCAATTAAGTAGTTTACTGACTTGAACATTTCTTAATGTGCCTGGAATGGTCTCTTGCCTAGAACACTAAACCATGACACTGCTGCCTGACAGGGCCCAGACCCTTCCAATTGGAGACACTTGGCCCTGTCCCCCTGACCCCTGAACATGCCTGAAGGATGTTATCTGATTGCAGGGACACTCCCATCTGCTGTCTGGAAGCCCACTGGACCATTTCCTGGAAGTCCTGACCTTGCTGCATGGAAGTACCACCCCTATCACTGAGATGTCCCACTCTACCACCCAGAAGTCCCAACCCGCTGCAAGGAATTCCTGCTCATGCAACCAGGAGGTCTTGGACCTACCATCTGGAGGCCTTAGTGCCCCAACCCCAACACTTGGAGGATGATCCACTGCCACCCCTCTGAACTGCACCAGAGATATCAATATCACAGATGAACACATTTTGTTTCCTCTCTCCACCCAAAGCATGAGCAGCCTTTAGACCAAAGCACCGTGAATTGGTCTAAATTGCTGCAGTTGCCTGACAGAGGAGGCTTCTAATTCATAGGCCTTGTCTTTCCTGAACTGAAGTTAATCTTCCCTTGAGTAAAAATTCCAGAGAAACACAGGCAGGGTAGCTGTTCCAACCTCCTCTGGAGCAGTGATGTCAGATCAAGAGCCTGCTATTGTGTTAGGCATGAAAAACTTTACCACAGCAATGTAACATAAATAGCTGGCTACCTTCAACCATACACAAGCTCAAAGCAAGATGTCACCCCCCAAAAGTGACACAGTATCAATGGATTTACTGAAGCCAGAAAGGCTGATGGAACTTTCAGACGCAGAATTTAAAAGAGCAATGATTGAATATTTTCAATGAGTGAAAGACAACCTTGAAGAATTACAGGACACTGCATGCAAAAACAATACAGATAAAACAAATGAGGCATTAGAGGCTCTGGAAAAACAAGAAACCACAATCCAAAATCCGAAGACTAATGCTGGAGAAGAGTACTGAGAATACCATGAACTGCTAGGGAAACAAATAGATTTGTCCTGGAGAGGGTTAAACCGGGTGGCTCCTTGGAGGCAAGGATTCTGAGGCTCCGTCT
>NW_006399763.1:25301642-25319700 GCF_000299155.1 Elephantulus edwardii | reverse complement strand
AAACAAAGGCCATGAACAATCTCAATCTCTTCACCATCCATCCTGATGCTGCCAATTGGTCCAGTGGTGAGAATCTTTGTCTTCTTGACATTGAACCTCAATCCATATTGGAGGCTGCAGTCCTTGACCCTCTGAAGCAGGTGATTCAGGTCCTCTTCATTTTCAGCAAGCAGGGTTGTGTCATCTGCATAACACAGATTGTTGATAGATCTTCCACAAATCTTGACCCCGCATTTCTCCTCACAGAGCCCAGCCTCCTGGATAATCTGTTCTGCATACAGGTTGAAAAGCTATGGAGATGGGACACATCCCTGGCATACGCCCTTCCCATTTTTGAACCATGCAGTGTTCCCTTGCTCTGTTATGATGACTGCCTCTTGGTTCAAGTGTAATTAGTACAGAAATAAATGAAATAGAAAACAAAAAATCAATTGAAACCACCAACTAACCCAGCAATTGGTTCTTCGAAAAAGTAAATAAAATTGACAAACCAATAAGCATAACTAACAAAACACAAGAAACAAATGACACAAATAATCAAAATAAGAGATGAAACAGGCAATGTCACAACAGAACCATCTAAAATACAAAGTCTAACAATGGAATATTATGGAAAATCTATACTCAAACAAATATGAAGACCTAGAGTACATAGAAAACTACTTAGTAACTCACAACCTACCTAAACTGACACAGACCAAAATTGAATACCTGATCAAATCCATTGCAAAAGAACAAACTGAAAAGGTAAAAAACAACTTGCAGATGAAAAAGCCCTCAACCAGATGGTTTTACAAGTGGATTTTATCAAACATTCAGAGAAGAACTGTCACCAATTCTACATAAATTATTTCATAAAATAGAAAAAAGATGGAATTCTCCCAGACTCATTCTATGAAGCAAACATATCCTTGATACCAAAGCGAGGTAAAGACATCACCAAAGCAGAAAATTATACACCAATATCTCTCATGAACATGTTGTTGTTAAGAGGCGTCAAGTCGTAGACGACTCATAACGACCCTATGAAAGAAAGACCTGAACAATTGTATAACTTTCATCATTTCTCCAACTTCATAGAATTTCCAAAGCAAGCTAATTTGAAAGTGGATGCTGTTCCTGTTTACAGGCTTGTTTTAATCAGGGAACTTCACCAAACACTGTCTACCTTGAACATAGATGCAAAAATCCTAAATAAAATCCTGGTCAATAGAATCTTATGATGCATCAAAAAAGTAATTCACCATGACAAAGAGGGATTCATAACCGGTATGCAAGGATAATTCAACATAAGAAAAACAATCAGTGTAATCCATGACATTAATAAATCAAAGAATAAAAACCACATGATCCTACCAATTGATGCAGAATAGACAAAATCCAAAACCTTTTCTGATTAAAACACTCAACAAAATAGTATTAGAGGGGAATTTTATCAAGGTAGTAAAAAGTATACATGCAAACCCAAGAGCCAACATTGCTCTCAATGGAGAGAAATTAAAGTCATTTCTTTTGAAAACAGGAACTCATCAAGGATGCCCACTATCACCTCTCCTATTCAATATTGTATTAGAAGTCTTAGAGGTAGCAATAAGACAAGAGAAGAAAGTAAGAGGTATCCAAATTGACAAGGAGAAAGTACAATTATATTTATATGCAGATGATATGATACTTTGAAAACCCTAAAGCTTTATTAAGAAAATTAGTGGACATAGTTGACCTAATCAGTGAGGTGGTAGGATACAAGATCAATGTACAAAAATCAATTGGATCTCTACAGTAACAAAGAGAATACAGAACTGGAACTAAGAAAAGCAATAACCACCACAATAGCTAATCACAAGAATAAATACTTGAAAGTAAATCTATTTAAAAACACAAAGGACCTATTGAAAGAAAATTACAAAACATTGCTATAAGAAAAAAGAGACCTTGAGAAATTAAAGAATATACCTTGCTCTTAGGTAGGAAGACTCATTATTGTGAAAATGATAATTCTACCAAAGACAATCTACATGTTTAATGCAATCCCAATATAAATACCAATTCCATTTTTAAACTAGATGTAAAAGGCAATTTCCAATTTCATTTGGAATGGAAAGAGATCCTGAATAAGGAAAGCACTCGATAAAAAGAGAAACAAAGTAGGAGAGACATCTCATTCTCTGATTTCAAACCCTACTACACTGCTGTGGTGGTCAAGACAATGTGATACTGGTACAATGACAGACGTGTAGATAAGTGGAATAGAATTGAGAATCCCTAAGGTAGTCCATCTATCTTGTCAACTGATTTTTGACAAGAAGATAAAATCAGTTGAGTGGGGAAACAGCAGCCTGTTAAACAAATGGTGTTGGAAAAGTTGGGAAACTATCTGCAGAAAACTCAAGCAAGACCGACACCTCACATTATACACAAAAACCAGCTCAAAGTGGATCAAGAATCTAGGACTAAAACCAAGAAATATAAATTTTATCAGAGGAAACTTTGGATGAACTTTAGAAGCCCTAATCCACAACATAAAGTCTTCCAAGCATCTTGAAAAATCTACAACTAGGAGAGGATAAAACAGATCAATGAGACCTTCTAATAACCAAATCCCTATGCACACTCAAAAAATTTTTCCAACAGAGTAAAAACAAAAGCCTCAGACTGGGGAAGAATATTTGGTATTGTCATCTCTGATGAGGGACTTATATCTAGAATTTATAGAATGAATACTTGAGCACCACACCAAGATAAATTAAACACCCCAATCACAAAATAGACACAGAATATGAACAGACACTTCACCAAAGAAGACATTCAGATGGCAAATAAACACATGAAGAAATGTTCAAAAACCCTAGCTCTGAGATGCAAATTGAAACAACTGTAAGGTATCATCTCACTCCAGTTATAATAGCAAAATTCAACAGAACAGCAAACAATTGCTGATGAGGTTGTAAAGTTGTAAAGCTATGGTATATTTACACAATGGAATACTATGCAGAACTGGAAAACAAGGAATTAATGAAATGTTATACAAAATGGGCGACCTTGAAGGACATTATGCCAAGTGAAATATATCTCAGTCATAAGAGGACAAATAATTTTTAATGCTACTGTTATAAAACAAGGCTGACATGAGGGTTGAGGGTAAACTAAGAAAGAGCATAAATAATGTATACTGTATTGAAACAGATGGGGGCAAGAAATGCTTAAAAAGAATATGATTGGGTATTGTTTGCATGACAACGGTCCAGAATAAGAGCTGTATAGTAAAGTGGACTTGGTTGAGGGTGGGGAATTGTACAACAATGAATGGATTTCCTTTTCAAAGAGAAAAGCAAACTGGGCAAAAGGTGGAAAATGTGCAACAAGGAATGAATGGAAATCCTAATTCTTTATAAACTTTCATTAAAATCTCAATTCAAAAAAGAAAAAGAAACCTTATGTCCACCTCTTCTCCATCCAATAGTGTTGCTGTGAGTCAAAACTTGACTTTAGGGTTGTATGTATGTGTTAATTTATAAGCATTTCACATCAAACTAGTGCAAACTCTATTTTTATAGTTTTTAATTAAGGTATTATCTCATTGTTATTTCTTCAACACACATCATTTACTCTATTTTATGCCTTACACTTATTAGGATCTCAAAAGAACTTCAAAGATACGTTGTATGATTCTTCCATTAATGAAAAGAAAATGTCAATGCTTACTATAGTATGACCTTGGCTAACTAGAGAGAATACCAGAAGAATGATTATCTGTGTTTCATTGACTATGTAAAGGGAATTGACTGTGTGGATCACAACAAACTGTGGCTGACTCTGAGAAGATGGGAATCTCAGAACTTTTGATTGTGCTTATGCAAAACCTATACTTGAACAAAGAGGCAGTCATCAGAACAGAGCAAGGAAACACTGCATGGTTCAAACCTGGGAAGGCTGGACATCAAGGATGTGTCTAATCTCCGTATCTTTTCAATCTATAGGAAGAACAGATTATCCAGGAGACTGAGCTCTATGAGGAGAAGTGTGGCATCAAGATTGGAGGTAGACTCATCAACAATCTGCATTATGTGGAAGACACAATCCTGCTTCCTGAAACTGAGGAGGACCTGAAATGTATTAGATGGTAAGATATTAAATATATTATGTAATAGATACACATGGTAAGGTAATCAATAAATTATGTAATAGATACATATTTCTGTCTCATCATTATTTATGCATTTCAGTAAATGAATATATGATGATGGTGATAGTTAATAAAACAGGAAAATGGCTTCTACTCCTTTAAGTGTGTATCATCAACTAAAACTCACTGCTGTAGAATTGGTTCCAATTAATAGTGAATTTCCAAGGCATTAAATATTAATAGGAGGAGAATGATGATTTTTTTTCTCCCTTGGAGATGCTGTTGGATTTACATCATTGAAGACATGTAGCCTTTTCATTAACAGTGCAACATGCTGTAGAATAAGCTACCACAATTCCTTCATTATGTGTCTATTGTGCAATGTCAAACTTTATACTTTTACATTGCTGTTGTTGTTATTTGCCGTGGAGTCGTTTGTGAATCATAGCGATCCTATGTACAAGAGCTCTAAACCCTGCTCTATCCTGTGCCAATCACATTGCCTCTGACACACCAATCCCGATTACCTCAGTCACTGAATCAATCCACCTCATAGAGGGTCTTCCTCTCCTGCGCTGTCCCTCGACCCTACTAAGCATGATGTCCCTCTCCAAGGGCCTGTCTCTCCTTACAACATGTCCCAAGTATGTCCGACGAAGCCCCAGAATCCTTGCCTCCAAGGAGTAGCCTGGTTTAACCCTCTCCAGGATGAATCTGTTTGTTTTCTTGGCATTCCAGGGTACATAAAATACTCTTCTCCAGCACCACAGCACAAAGGCATCAATTCTCCTTCTATCCTCCCAAGTCATTGTCCAGCTCTCTGATGCATAACAAGTGATTGCAAAGACCATAGCCTGTATCAGGTGCACCTTAGTCTCCAGAGAGACACCGCTATTCTTGAGTACTTTAGAGAGGTCCCTAACAGCAGACTTTCCAATCGCAATACGTTTTTGATTTCCTGGCTGCTGGTGCCAAGAGTGTTGACCGTGGAGTCGAGCAAACTGAAGCTGTGAACAATCTCAATTTCTTCGCCATCCATCCTGATACTACCAATTGATCCAGTGGTGAGAATCATTGTCTTCTTGACATTGAGCCTCAGTCCATACTGAAGGCTGCAGTCCTTGGCCCTCTGCAGCAAGTGCATGAGGTCCTCCTCAGTTTCGGCAAGCAGGGTTGTATCATCTGCATAATGCAGATTGTTAATAGATCTTCCACCAATCCTGATGCCACACTTCTCATAGAACCCAGCCTCTCAGATAATGTGCTCTGCATACAGGTTGAAAAGGTATGGAGATAGGACACATCCCTGGTGTACACCCTTCCGAATTTTGAACCATGCAGTGTTACCCTACATTACAAGTGATCAATTCATTCATTCCATTGAAAATTTCTTTTCTTCTGTTATTGAAAGAATACAGTTTTCTTTAGACAGAATCAGTTCCTTCAAAAAACAAACATTTGACCTTTGAAGTAGAACATGACATTGAACCATTGTCCACAGAAATGGATGTTCTTGCTATGCACTGTTGAGTTGCTTATGACTCATAGTGACACTATGTAGAACAGCCCTAAACCCTGCTCTATCCTGTGCCAACCTCACTGGCTCTGACACACCTACTTACATTACTCCAATCACTGAATTGATCCATCTCACAGAGGATCTTTCTCTCTTGCTCTGTCCCTCCACTCTCCCAAACATGATGTCCTTCTCCAAAGACTGGTCCCTTATTGCAACATGCTCAAAGTATGTCAGATAAGAAGGGACAGCCCTGTTTCACTCCAGTACAAACCTGTTTGTTCTAGTAGCCCATGGTATATTCTCCAGCACTACATCTCAAAGGCATCAATTATCTTTCTGTTATCCCTAGTCACTGTCCAGCTCTCCAATGCACACAATTGCAAAGACGATGGTTCAGATGAGACACACCTTAGTCTCCACCATGACTTTGTTGTTCTGCATTACTATGGAGAGGTACTTGACAGCTGACTTTCTCAATGCAATCTTGATTTCCTGGCTACTGGCACCAAGACTGTTGATTGTGGAGCCAAGTAAACTAAAACTGTTAACTACCTCAATCTCTTCACCATCCACACTGATGCTGCCAATTGGCCCAGTGGTAGAAGTCTTTGTTTTCTTGATGTTGAGCTTCAATCCATATTGAAGGCTGAGGTTCTTGACTTCTGCAGCAAGCGCCTGGCATCCTCCTCAGTTTCAAGAGACAGGTTTGTGTCATCTGAATAACACAAGCTGTTGATGAGTCTTCCTCCAATCCTGATCCAACATTCCTCCTCGTACAGCCCAACAGCCCGGATGATCTCTTCTGCATATATATTGAAAAGGTATGGAAAAAGAATACATCCCTGGTAAATGCCCTTCCCAATTTTGAACCATGCAGTGTTTCCTTGCTCTGTTCTGACGACTGCCTCTTGGTTCAAGCATATGAGGCTGGAGACAGAATGATAGACTTCTGCACATTCAATGATTTACTCATTGGAAATACCTTTTATAAAAACCATAAACACAGCCTATACACATGGATTTTACCTGAAGGTATGCATAGGAACCAAATCTATTAGATTTGTGGAAAGTATTGCTGGAGAAGCTCACTATCAGCTGTGAAAACCAGGCCAGGTACTGATTGTGGAACAGACCACTAACTAATATGCAAGTTCAAGCTGATGTTGAAGAAAATAAAATAAAATCCACAGGAACCAAATTTTGACCTTAAGCATATTCCACTCAAGTTTCGAAACCATCTCAGGAACAAGCCTTGAAACACCAATGAGCATAGACCAAATTAGCTGTGGGAGGATATCAAGATATATTGTCCATGAAGAATGCAAAAGATCATTGCAAAGGCTGAAGAGGAAGACCAAGATAGATGTCAGATGAGACTCTGAATAGTGCATTAAAGTGCCAAGAAGCCAAAGCTAATGGAAGAAATAAAAAAATTAAAGAGTTGAACAGAAATGGATAGAAGAAACATTAGTTGTTTACAGTGCATCATGACTAGTAGAAATAAATGAAATGAACTAAAAATTGCATTTATTAACTATTGTTTCATTTTTTAATATGTAAAAGTAAATGTTGATTATTTTTAGCAATTCAATTGTACATTTGGTTCGAGGTATTAAACAGCAATTTAGGTTTTGTTTGTAAAGAAAATGGAAAAAATATATCAGCTTTCTGGCCTTTCTTAATTGAAAAGGACAAGAAAAAAGTGAATATTGCTTTTTAAACTTTATCTAACTAAGTATAAAACACATGGAAAGTCACATAAATTTAAAATTAACTTTTGTCGTTCAGAAAAAGAATTTGGATTTGAGAGCAAGTGAGCTAAAATAGCAACATGCATAATTTATGCTACAGATGGGTATATTCTCTGCATTGAATGATACCTAGCAATTTCAAGGAGAAAGAAAATAAAGTGACAATCAACATTAAGAAGGTGGCAAAAGTAATCAAACACATGCCATGTGTTTGAAAAAGCATAATGAAGGTTCCATAATTTTTTTCATGATTCTGACACCAAATAGTGATTTCACAAGCTTCAGCAGAAGTTCCAGTGTACTTCTCAATAATACATCCAGCCACAGCTCTAGATATTAGAAAAGAAGAATTTGTCTGTATCAAAGATCCAAATTTCAAAGACATTATACTACAGAGCTTAAAACCAGATGAGAAAAATGTGGGCATAAGGGAAGTGGATTTTGTGCAGATGCAAAAATTACTTTAGTTGAAGCCTAAGAATGAATTAATAATAAGATACAGAGCCTTAAATTTTACAATCAAAGTTATATCAAAGATCCCACAGGCATGAGAAAAATGTTTCCAATTTATACCATATTTATCAGGCAATGAAAAAAAAATTAACGTTCTCATTATTGTATTTGCATTAAATGAAATCATTCCATTGGTAACAGTCACTATGCTTGTTGGATATCTCACAAGGACAATGATCTATGATGTAGACATTTAGGTACTGAGGAAAAGCCCGTATTAAGTAGTGTAATAGAGTTTGCATTTTCAAGAGTGGTATTTATATGTGCAAAAAAGAGAATCAAGTCTTGTTCAAATACTAATTCATAAATGAGGTATTTGTATATAAATAAATAACTTCATTATAAATAGGGAGCTCTGGTGGCCTTGTGAGAAGAACCTACAATGCAATCCCAAAGGTGCAAGGTTCAAATCTATCAGCTGCTTTGAGGGAGAAGGAGAAACAATCTTGTCCAGTGTGATTTCCTGCCTCTGAAAAGCTAATGGAGAGTCAGCTATGATTTAGTTCTGATTCAGCAGCACACAACAACAACAACATTATTAAAGTAACTGACTCTGAATGCTATTTAATGTGTTTAAAAATATTACAAGAAATTGATACTGATTCAGTTTACTTAGTTTTTAACAAATTGCATTACCTTTATGTTTACTATTATGTTTCCAAAATATCTCAGGCAAGCTTAAGTATGTTCAGCAAAGTAAGGTTTACAAACGTTCACATTTTAAGGAACTATAAGTTTTATTTTATAATCTCATAATCAATAACTGCTAGGCTATATGCCTTCAAGTCAAACTCAACTAAGAAGTGACATTCCATCAGGTTTACAGAGGTTGTAAATCACATGAAAAAAATGAAGTGAAATCTCCTCCAGTGTGATTTACTGTCATCTAAAAACCTGCTGGAGGATCAGCTATGGGTTGGTTCTCATGCAATAGTACATTGCAATAACTACAGCCATAAGTTAAGAACATCTGAGTTTATTCCTAATTTCCCTGTATGCAGTGTTTTGAACTAAATCAAATTAATTCTCTCATGATTAATGAAGTTAAACAAGAACCAACCTGAATGTTCACAACGGAGGTGATTATTCACTTCACTGGAATTGGAAAGTGTATATATTAGAAATCTTGAATGGAGATCTTGGAAGATGCATCATAAGCCATTTCAGGAGCCTGATTTGTGAGACTGGATTGTTGGTAGGATAAAACCATACCCTCATTTTTTATTTTTTTTTTCATACCCTCATTTTTTCATGGGCAATTGCCATCTGGTTGCTCTCCTATTTAGGCTCAAAATCTGCTTTATGTTTATACAAATGTGCCATTACTATAAAATGAATCAACTAACCCTAACTTAAAGCAAATTATTTTTTACTGTTTTACAGATGAACCTGTTTTGATTTTTGCTGCTGAAAATCGTATACCAATTAATTCAATCCAGAGATATTGTTTAAAGTATTCCAATAATACAATTATCACCATTATTTCTTGATATTTGTTCATCCCTTATTACATGCCAATCCAAATTCTGTATTTTCAAGTCTATTTCCATTCATAACAGTCTCAAAATCAAATTTACTGTGTCGTGTCCTTTCCAATTCAAAGTGACCCTCCATCAGGTTTCTGAGGCTGTAAATTGCAAAGAGATGTGACTGTCCATCTTTCTTCCCATTGGAGCCATTGATGAGTTAGTAGAGCAACTCTCCACAGACTAATACCAGAGATCTATTTTAATTAATACTCTATAAAACAGAATACACGTTATTCAGAGGCATACTGACTAAAAATTTTTGTAAAACCATACTGTTTTATCTTTCTTCCACAAAGTGGATAGTGAATTCAAACTGCTAATCTTTTAATTAGCTTAATTTGATTGGCTTAATCACAGCAATACTAAAGGTTGTTTTTTTTAATAAAAAATTTTTCTTTTATACTGGTTTACTTACAAAGTTCATATACATTGTTTGATTTGTTGTTTTTGAGGTGGGTTTTTTTTGTTTTTTTTTTTCACTTCAGATCTCACCCCTTTCCTTTACACTTCTCTCCCTCTACCCATCAAATTGCCTCATATGCATTCTACAAAAATAATCTTATGTAATTTGCTTTTAAATGACTGAGTTAGTTCACTTAGCATAATGCCTTCCAGTCTCTTTCAAGTTAAGTAGTAATTTAACAATTTTAAGACAAACCCACTGTTCCCTAACTTTTTTAACCTATGCTCAACTGATTTTTTTTATTATTATTAATTTTAATGAAAGTTTACAGACACTTATAATTTCAAGTCATTCATTGTTACATTTTTCTCCCTGCCTACCCTCTCCACCCCAATTCACTCTTCACCTTGAAAAGAAAAAGAAAAACTCTTTCATTGTTACACAATCTCATCCCCCAAGTCCACGCTGCAGTCTCCACTCTGGACTTCTGTAGTGCGAAAAACACCCATGTATATATCCCTTTTAAACTGTTCTCTTCCTCATCTGTTTTAATGCAATATACACCATTTCTCCTCTCTTTTTCTGTCTTCCCTCAGCCCTAATGTCAGTCCCATTTTACAACAGTGGCCCTATGCAATATTTTTCCTTTTGTCACTGAGATATTTCCCTCAGCATAATGTTCTACAGGGTCATTCATTTTGCTTAATATTTTATGAGTTCCTTGTTTTTCAATGCTGCATACTGTTCCATTGTGTGAATATACCAGAGTTTCTCTATCCATTTGTTTGTTGATGGGCACTTAGGTTGTTTCCAGATCTTTTCTATTGAAAACAAAGCAGCAATAAACATGAGTGTGCGTATATCTCTTGGGTGGTGGTTGTGGTTTCTATAGGGTAAATTCCCAGTAGTGGAATTGCTGGGTCAATGGTATTTCTATTTGCAGCTTTTTGAGAAAGCACGATAGAGCCTTACATAATGGTTGCACCATTTTACACTCCCACCAACAGTGAAAAAGGTTTCCAGTTTCTCCACAACCTCGCAAGCATTTGATGTTTGTTGTTCTGTTAAATTTTGCTATTATTCTGTTGGAAAAGTTTTTTAGATTTGCATAGGGATTTGATTCTTAGAAGGTCCCATTCATCTATTTTATCCTCTCCTGGTTGTAGATTTTTCAGGATGATTGGAAGACTGTTTATGTTGTGGATTAGGACTTCTAGAGTTGTTCCAAGCTTTTCTTTAATGAAATGTTGAGTCCTTGGTTTTAGTCGTAGGTCCATGATCCATTTTGAGTTGGTTTTTGTGTATGGAGTACTGTGTGGATCTTGTTGGAGTTTTCTACAGGTAGTTTTCCAATTTTGCCAGCACCATTTGTTAAAAAGGTTGTCATTTCCCCACTTAACTGATTTCATCTCTTTGTCAAAAAACAATTGACCATAGGTAGATGGTCTGATTTCTGGATTTTCTATTCTATTCCATTGATCTATGTATCTGTCATTATACCAGTACCACACTGTCTTGACCATCATCACAAAAATGAAGTAGGACTTGAAACTTCTCCACCAGAGTAAAAAGGAAAGACACAGATTGGGGAAAAAATATTTGGTAATGACATGTCTGACAAGGGACTTATATCTAGAATTTATAAAATACTCGAGCACCACAACAAGATATAAGTAAACAACCCAGTGGAAAAGTGGGCACAGGATATGAACAGACATTTCACCAAAGAAGACATTCAGATGGCCAACAAATATATGAAGAAATGCTCAAAATACCTAACTCTTAGAGAGATGCAAAACAAAACAACTATGAAATATCATCTCCCTCCAGTAAGAGTAGCAAAATTTAACAGAGCAGCAAACAACAAATGCTGGCGAGGTTGCAGAGAAACTGGAACACTTATTCGCTGTTGGTGGGAGTGTAAAATGGCTCAGCCATTATGGAAGGCAGTATGGCGCTTTCTCAAAAAGCTGCAAATGGAAATAACATTTGACCCAGCAATTCCTCTACTGAGAATATATCCTAAAGAAACCATAACTGCCACCTAGGCAGATATATGCACACCCATGTTTATTGTGGCTTGGTTCACAATACCAAAGAGTTGGAAACAACTTAAGTGTCCATCAACAAATGAATGGATAGAGAAACTGTGGTATATAGATACAACGTAATACTATGCTGCATTGAAAAACAAGGAACTCATGCAATATTCAAAATGGGTAACCCTGGAGGATATTATGCTGAGTGAAATGTCTCAGTCACAAAGGACAAATAGTGCCACTGTTGTAAAACAGGACTGACATCAGGGTTGGGGTGAAAACTGAGAAAAATTGGATAAATTATGTATACTGCATTGAAACAGATGAGGGAGAGAACAGTTTAAAAGTGATATATTATTGGTTATTATGGCTATGATGGGAGTCCAGAGTGAAGGTTGCATAGTAAAGTGATGGGACTATATACCAATGAAGGAATTTTGCTTTTCTTTTTCAGAGAGAGGAACGAACTGAGGGGGGGGGGTGGACAGGGAGAGAAATGTAACCTGGAAATCCAAAATTTCTATAAATTGTTATTAAAATTAATAAAATAAAAAAGATGAGTAAACCAGATGTAAAGACTTCATACAAATAAAGGAAGAGTAATTGATATAAATAAAACTATTTTATGTCAAATGAATATGATAACTATGTGAATCTTCCCATAATTTACAATAAATGAGTTTAAAAAGTAGTAAAAAGTCTTTGCTATTCTTACTGGGATAAGATGATATCTCATAGTTGTTTTAATTTACATCTCTCAGAGCTAGGGCTTTTGAACATTTCTTCATGTGTTTGCCATCTGAATGTCTTCTTTGGTGTCTTCATATCTTGTGCTCATTTTTCAGCTGGGTTATCTACTTTTATCTTTGTGTGGTGCTAGAGTATTTTGTAAATTCTAGATTATAAGTGCCCTATCAGACTTGTCATTGTTGTTTTTGTTGTTGTTGTTATGTGCCATTGAGTTGCTTGCGACTTATAGCAACCCTATGTATAAGAGCTCTAAACGCCGTTCTGTCCTGTGCCAACCTCGCCGTCTCAGACACACTCATTCTCACCACTCCACTCACAGAATCGATCCATCTCATTGAGGGTCTTCCTCTCCTGCACTGTCCCTCTACTCTCCCAAAGATGTCTGGTCCTCTTCAAGGACCAGTTCTTCCTTGCAACATGCCCAAAGTATGTCAGATGAAGCTTCAGAATCCTTGACTCCAAGGAGCACTCCAGCTTCACCCTCTCTAGGATAAACCTGTTTGTCCTCCTAGCAGTCCATGGTATATTCAACACTCTTTTCCAGCACCACAACTCAAAGACATCAACTCTCTTTCTGTCATCCCTATTCACTGTCCAACTCTCCAATGCATAGCACATAATTGCAAAGACTATAGCCTGGATCAGGAGCACCTTAGTCTCCAGCCTGATGTCGTTGCTCTTCAGTACCTTTGAGAGGTCCCTCACAGCCAACATTCCCAATGCAGGTCAGCTCCTGATTTCCTGGCTGCTGTTACCATTAGTGTTTACTGTGGAAACAAGTAAACTTAAACTGTTAACTATCTCATAAGAGATGGACAGCAGAATGATATGTTCAAAATCACAGAAATCCTGATGATTTGAGACTTAGGTCATTACATCAGAGGCTGGTCAATGGGAGATGGGTGTTAAATGGTGTAGGCAAATGTAGAAGGGATGGTGGTGGGGTAGAAAAAGGATGGATTAAAGGGAAAAACCAGACAAACAAACAGACAAAAACCCCAAACAACCAAACATGTAGTGGGTGGGCAGCAACATTGAATATTGATCATTTTTTCATCACTTTTTTTCTGTAGAATGCTTGTCTTTCAGATACTGTTATATATATTTTAAAACTGAGACAGACTAGGAAGAGGGATCCACTTCCGAAATGACAGACCTTCAAAAACCCTATGTACAGACCATTACCACATTTTTTCCCAATCTGTGGCTTCCCTTTTTTACCCTGGTGGAGACGTTTTTGAATGTGCATAGGGATTTACTTCTTAGAAGGTCCCATTCATCTATTTTTTTTCTCTTCGGGTTGTAGATTTTCTAGAATTCTTGGAAGACTGTTTATGTTGTGGATTAGGACTTCTAGAATTCTTCCAAGCTTTTCTTTAATGAAGTTTATAGTCCTTGGTTTTAGTCCTAGGTCCATAATCTGCTTTGAATTGGTTTTCACATATGGAGTGAGGTGTGGCTCTTGCTTTCTGCAAATAGTTTTCCCATTTGTTAAAAAGACTGTCCAATTACATTTAGAGTGGAAAGAGACCATGAATAAGCAAAACACTCCTTAAAAAGAGAAAGAAGGTAGGAGGTATCCCATTCCCTGATTTCAAATCCTACCATACTGTCGTGGTGATCAAGACAGCATGGCACTGGTACAATAACATACACATAGATCAATGCAATAGAATTGAGAATCCAGAAATCAGCCCATCTACCTATTGTCAACTGATTTTTTACAAGGAGATGAAATCAGTTAAGTGGGGAGACTACAGACTTTTTAACAAATATTCCTTAACTTTTATGTCTATATTTTTGAGTTTGCAGCAAATACTTCACAAAATCACCTGAACTTGCTGCATGTGCAACTTTTTAAGTCACTGCATTAAAATAAAGCTGAATAAGAATCTACAGTGGCTCTTTGAAAGGAGTTGAGCTGCAAACCCAAACACTGCACTTGTCTGGCAATTCAGTCCCACAATTGAGTCCTCAGGAGGAAGATGAACAGTTTCTTCCCACTAGATTTATGATCTTGGAAAACTGAAGAAGGGTTACTTGGTATGGAAACCTACTCCATTACAATGCACTGAACTGAAATAAGAATTAAATGTACCCATTCCTACTGACCTATAAATTCTTAACAATACAGAAATTGACCTAATTTAAAACTCAGTGAATTCCTATAGTGTTTCTAGGTGATATTATGGCTGAAAATGTGTGCTTTAGTTTAAATATGGAATACAATTTAAGAAATAAAATATAAGCACTGTAGAGTACAGATTAACAACACTACCAGGTATATGTAACTTGGAAAAAGTTCATTGATACGTGTTTCAAATTTTATTTTTCTCTATGTATTATGCAAATTTAGAGAGACTATAACAGATATTTTACATTTATATTTTAGTCTAAGAGCATGTACAATATGGAGTAAATTTAAGGAAATAAAATGCAAGGATATCAGCTTTGGTTGTTCTTAAGTATATACCTTACATTTGATTTTCACTTCTAATTTTTGACATAAGCAATGAAAGCTGCCCCAAATCTCTGACAAAACGGATCCATGTAAGCTACTTAAAATGCAGTTAAAAATAAAGTTATCTCAACACATTTGCTTTAAAAAATAGTTTTGATGATCAACTCTCACTGATTAAACTTATATACACTTAAAACATTTTTCCTGTGTGTATTTAGTTTACTCTTATTATGTATTGACATAGGTCCTCCCAATATGTGTACTGATAGCCTTCCCACTGTGTTAGAAAATGTGACCCTATTTGGAAATGGAGGGGTTTTGTGGGGTTTTTTTTTCCCTTTTATGTTAATGAGGTCATACCAATGCAATGTAGTTAATTTTAACTCATATGACACCAGACTAAAACTGTTTAATAGATTTTTCAAACCTGGAAGGTGATGTTTTGTGATACTATTACATCTATCTGAATCAACAAATGCTTTAACATCAAAACCTCCACAGACTGACTGCAACCAACAGTCAATTCCAAGTTATAGAAAACTTCATTGGGTTTATTAGATGATAAATCTTCACAAGAGGAGACTGTCATCTTTGTCTCTCAGTGCCTGAAGTGAATTCAAACCTCTGGTTTTTACGTTAGGAGCCAAATGCTTTGTGCACTCCAGTATAGAGCACCTTCTTTACTTAGTAATCAAGTGTAAACAAGTCATACCATGCAAAGTCCTAAATGTAAAATATCTTTGATTTAGAAAAAGAATAGAATAGACATAGGCACACATACATACATGCTTATACACATATACACAAACACATGCAGGTACAGAAAAAAATCAGATTATATAGTTTAATCCATAAAACAAACTTCATGGGTTGTTAGATAATTGAAGCTAAAGTAGAAACACTGTAAATTGATTCAGACTCCTATTCCCTTGCACTACAAGAAAATAAATTTCGGCTCTTTAAAACCGATCACCTCAGGTATTTGTTGTTGGTGGTGTTTTGTTGCAGCAGTACTAGAGAACAAAGAACTACTCTAAAATGTTTTCATTGGCAATATCAAGCTTCTTCATTAGACTATTGTGGAGATTAGTGTATACTTGTTATAAGCCAAGCCACTAAAATCAGGCAAGCTTGAATGAACTTCTAGAAATTTCATTTAGAAACTCTATAATTACGTCCTACCTATTTCAACAGTTTTATCCCCATTTCTACTGAAAAAAAAATGAAAATAATAATAGCTCTGTAATAGTGTTGTGAAGTTTGAGAGTTATATTTACAAAAAAGCAGAAATAATACTGCCTGGAACATGGCAAAGGACTTTCTGTAAAGTAGAAATTAAAGTGTTTGCTTTTCAATTTTAACATTGGAAATTCAAATTCACCAGACATTCTACGGAAGAAAGGTTTTGAGAACATACAAAGCTATCAGTAATGTTAGATACTATTGAATGAAGACTCATCAAGAACTTACATTATACAGATGACACAATCTTGCTTACAGAAAGTGAAAAAGGATTTGAAGCACTACTGAAGAAGATTAAAGACTTCAGTATGGATTATAACTCAACATCAAGAAAACAAAACAAAAAAATTCAGTACTGAACCAACAGGAAACTCATGATCGATGAAGAAATGACTGAAGTTGTCAAGGATTTAGTTTTGCTTGGATCCACAATCAATTTGTTACTGAAGATTGTTGAATATACTAGGTACAGACAAAAGAACAAATAAGTCTGAATTGGAAGAAGTGTATCCAGAGTACTTCATAGAGACAAGGATGATGAGACTTTGTCTCACATACTTTGGCCATGTTGTCAGGAAAATCAAATCCCTGGAAAAAAGGCATCACCCTTAGAAAGGTGGAAAAGGGTCAGAGAAGGAGAGGAAGGAGATGAATTGAGGCATCGGGCCTTCAGTGGCCGTGAGTACCTGTTATCATGAAGACAGCTACATTATTGGACAAGATTTTGATTTTGTAGTCCTAGTGTCACTATAAGTCTGAGTTGATTTGATATCATGTAACAATAGTAACTATTATTTCGAATGTATGTTTTATGTATTATCAACTATAAATTCTTAGTTAGTAGATACATTGTTTTCTTACACTGAAAGGTAGAAGGATACCTTAAGTAAAAAATATTGAAACATTGTAGGCACAATCATGTATCACATATAATGTAATTAATGGTCAAATAAGCTAAAGTATGCTGTGTCTTTTATTAACAACATCATTTTATTTAATTAAATATTGTTCAACAATAAAACAGTTTCTGGTTTGCTTTTTTGCATTTTTTGAACTTTATTATTTATTATTAGTAGTATTAATAATATTAATATTGTTAGTATTATTTTGTATTTTTGTCAGGGCCTTCAGTGTATCTTGAACTTCTTCACTACTATCGGCCATTGATCATATCGTACGTCCTGAAATGTTTCAGTGTCAGCCAATGATTTGTTACAGTGATTCTGTGCAATTTCTCTCTCTCTTTCTCTCTCTTTTTTTATGCCTCCTGTATCATTCAAGATGTTTCCTGTAAAATATCTCATTTGTGCAACTTGAGGCTTGAATTTGTTTTTCAGTTCTTTCAACTTGAGAAATGTTGAATTTCTCCATTTGTAAAGTTCTTCCATTTTTATTCTCTATTTCTAGCTCTCTGGACATTTCTTGATACGTTTTGTCTTCTTGATCTCCCATTTGGAAACTTCTGTTCAGCTCTTTTACTTCAGCATCTCTTCCCTTTGTTTATCAATCCTCTAGTGAAATTTTCAGAGCATCTTCTAACACCATTATACTGGCCTTTTGTTCACTCCATGGTTAATTACCTTAATGTCATTTCACAACTCATCTGGTCTTTTATCATTGATTCTCAAGACTTCAAATTACTTGCTATACATACGAAAACTGTACAATGACTAGAGATGATAGAAGGAGATTTGATGCCTTTGAGCTGTGGTGCTGGAGAAGAATATT
>NW_006399763.1:25282927-25301542 GCF_000299155.1 Elephantulus edwardii | reverse complement strand
ATTATTTCCAAATTAATGCACTACAACAATGAAGAGTAATCACATTAAGAAAATTATTTTCAAAATGAATACATAAATTACAACTCTGCTAGTAGATTAACTATTTGACTGATGCTAGGTGTGTTTAATGAGCACAATATATTTTAAAACACAAACTTATTATTTCAGTGTAAACTCTACTACCCTGTTTGATTAATGTGTACAATATTAGTACAAAGTGGAAAAGAAATTGCTATAGGTGTCAACAATGCCATTTATTGCTTTATTTAGTCAAATAAATACAAAAGCCTCACTGTGCACAAGCAGTCTGAAATTGTCTTTTGCTCCCTGGCCATTTCTCTGTTCACTCTTTGGAGTCAGCTTTTCTCTATGAACTTTCACCATTATCTAGAGTTCTTTGTGAACAGATATTGCCTCATTCAAATGATTAAACAAGCTCTTTGTGTATAAAGAATATTTCCCTAGTATCTATCAATTTTTGGTTTCAAAATTAAAGTGGTTGAAAACAATCAAGTAGTCAGGGATGAAATGAAGAATAAAATGGAACTCTTTAAGTCTGAATTTCAGAAATTCATGAAAAATAACATTTCATTATAATCAGCAGAATTGTGCAAAACATAGATCTATCTAATCTATTTTAAATTTGAACAATATGCCACAGTTCATTTTAATAGAAACACAAAAAGAACATTGCATTAAACTGAGCAGAGAAAGGTTTCTGATTATTTTTCAAAATGTTTATAGTTTTACAACAGATGTTATTAGGCAACTTGAAAGATATTGTATACTCATTCAGTTGCTTCTAATGATCTTACTATCTCATTGTATATATATTTCCAAGCATGAAAACAAATGATTGTGCCAAAAAACTAGACAGCCTGTGTAGTGAAATGTGTGCTATGATCATAGATTTCAAATGAAAGCAATTAGTAAACTGTAAACATAAAGCAAAAATAGCTGTCAAAATAATTTTTAGCTTATTTGGTAAAAGATAACCTTTCTTTTCCCTGCATTCATGATGAAATGAAATATTAGTTACAAGAATGCAATAATTAAAGGGACTATTTTTTAAAGCTTTTCATGACAATATGTTTCTGAAAATAACATTGAATTATCAACAACAGGGAAAAACCAGTCCAAAACTGAATATGTTCAATGGCGTGCTGTAATAATTCAATTCTTTTCCAGAGTCTTGAAGCGACATACAATTTCCACACCTGGGAATAGGGTAGGGTGTTATTTACACAGTTTGATCCTGACTATTTAGTAAACTTTGTCTCCACATTTCTATAACTATTCTTTTCTCTTTCTTTCTCCTAAGTTGAAAATGACATATTTTTCAGCTTACAATTTGGCTTGACAAACAGCATCCTGCCTTCTTCTCTTGGGATAGTCTTGATTGAAGGAGATACATCAAGTCGGGAAGTGAAAGTTTGCTAGCCAGTTCCTCTTACAGTGTCTGCTACTGACTTCCCATGAGCAAAATGACAACAGCTTTTGAGTCTTTTCAGTTTCATAAACTAAATAAAAACCATAAAATGTAAGCCACTTATCAGAGTGAAATACAATCTGCATTGGAGAGAGAAGCAGTTCTATTTAGAGACTAAGCTCACCTTTAAGTTTGGCCAACTCTCTCACTGAAAAATGTTAACATTTGAAATTTACAATATAAGAAAAGAACTTTGTTGTTTAGAGGAATGAAGAGAATTTTTCATATTTTCCTATTTGCCTGCCTTTGGAAAAAATACACTCAGCTGGTAGATTAGTTTTTACTCTTTACCAACATGAATTGACTCTATTTCTATAAATGTCTGTGATCTTATGCTATTTGTTATTTCTATAAGATGTCTTATTTGTTGAAATTAAGGTATTTGATGTTGGAAATGCCATTATAAAAACATCTTTGTTCACTCTCAGGTTTATGAAATAAACACAAAAGAGTAATATCAACTATGAATAATATTCTAATGGGCAGAACAGGCTTTGCTTTTGTTTTTTCTTTTTTTCTGTTAGATAATTTGACTTAAAAGAATTGCCTTCATGCCCATGAAGTTAACATTTCTTATGTGTCATCAAGTCAAATATATCCTTTTAAACATTAGGTCTGAAACCTGACCTATCTGCTGCCATCCTCATCATCTTTACCACATTAGAGGCCCTTGTTACAGTAACTATGTCAATCCGTCTTGTTGACAGTCATCCTATGCCTGTGTCCCTCCACATTTCTGAGCATGATGTCCTTCTCCTGGGACCTGTCCCTCCTAAAATCATGCCTAAAGTATGCAGGACAAAGTTTCACCAATCTCCCCTTTAAGGAGCATCCTAACCACACTTTCTAAGAGAGGTTTGTACATGATCTCTTGGTACTCCATGGGATATTTAGTGCTCTTCTACAGCACCACAACTCAGAGATACATTTTTTCTGTCACTCTTATTCAATGTCCAATTCTTAGGTGCATAATATAGAGTTGAAAAGAAGATGGCTTGGATCAAATGCACCTTAGTCTTCAAATTGATATCATTGCTCTTTAACACATTGGAGAAGTCCCTGACTTCAGACTTTTC
Source organism: Elephantulus edwardii (assembly GCF_000299155.1). Lineage (NCBI taxonomy): Eukaryota > Metazoa > Chordata > Mammalia > Macroscelidea > Macroscelididae > Elephantulus > Elephantulus edwardii. The sequence continues at coordinate 25,298,977 of NW_006399763.1, read as the reverse complement.
CAGTGAAATACGTCTTTTCACTTCCTGACAGTTGGTACTGATGTTATTGATTGTGGATACAAGTAAGATGAAATTTTTGACAATTTGAATCTTTTCTCTACCTATTTTGATAACCTATTGGCCTGGTAGAAAAGATTTTTGTTTTCTTCTTGTTGAAATACAATCTATACAGAAGGCTATAATCTTTGATATTTTCAGCGAGTGCTTCAATCCTTCTGAGTCTCAGCAAAGAAGGTTGTGTGGTCTGCATAATGCAGATTGTTGCTAAATCTACCTCAAAACCTGATGCCACATTCTTTATAAAATCCAGTTTCTTGGCTGATTTGCTTGGTATAAAAATTAAACAGTATGAAGATTGGATACAGCTGTGATGTACACCTTTTATTATTTTAAACTATCCTCTATTCCCTTGCTCTGTTCAGACAATAGTTTCCTATATTTCACTTGAACATACTTACATATTCTCATATTCCATTTCTTCTCAGTGTTAGTCATAAGTTGCCGTGATACACATGGCCAAATAATTTTGCAAAGTTGAAAAAGCACAAGTAGAGGTAATTCTGAATTTCCTTACTTTCAGCTGAGATCCATCTGTCATCAGACATGATACCCTTGCCACCACTGCCTCTTCTAAATCCAGTCTGAATCTCTGGTAGTTTTATATCAATGTACTGTTCTAGCCATTTTTTAAAATAATCTTCAGTAAGACTTTACTTTCATGTGCTATTAATAATTCTTATACTAATAGAGATTTCACTTCTATTACTACTGGTTTTAAAAGAATCTAAATGAAATTTTAAAAAGAAATAAAATAATTGAAAAAAATCTACTTATTTATATATTATTTATTTCAATCTTGGTTCCTATTATTGTTTTGTATTCAGTCTGTCTCTGACCTAGGCCACTGCTGCACAATGAAACAAAATCTGTGCCTGATACTCTGTCACCCCCATGTTTAATTAACTATTGGATTGTTGGAATCCATGGTGTTTGCATCAGCTGATTTTCCTAAGGAGATCTACATGTTTTCTTCATAGTCAAATCTTAGTTTGAAAGTTTTTCTGAAAACTATTCAGCATCACAACACACAAAGCACAGCTGACAGATTATTCAACAATGATGTTGGAAATAACTGATGAGATTCAAAGATAATAGCCTCCAGTATAGGTTGCATCTCAGTATCAAGAAAATAAAGACGTGTCTCATGCAAAGCATGATATTTTCAATTGTTTCATATGCATGTGGAAGTTGAACAATGAATAAAGACAACTGGAGATTACTTAATACTTTCGAATTTTGTTGGCCACCAGTAGTGAACGCAAAAGAACAAATGACTCTCTCTTAGAAGACGTGAAGCCAGTGTCCTCTCTAGAGGCAAAAATGGTATGATTTCCTAACACATATATTGTATTTGTTATCAGGAGGTCAATGCCCGGGGAGGGGGGTGATGGTACTGCTCTTGGCTAAAGTAGTTTGCTGTGTATTAGGTGCCTTCAAGAAGATTATGACTCAATAATACTATGAACAGTAGGTCTGTATATTGCCCTAAAATATTCCATCCTACAATCTCCCTTATGCTGCTCAAGAAAATGTTGTATTTACTTCATCAACTCATCTCATTGAGGGTCTTCTCTCTTTCACGGACTCTTTACCTTTCCAAGCATGCTGTCTCGACCCCAAGATAAGGTGAAAGAATACGAAAGTAAAAGAGGTGAACAGAAAATGACAAAAGGCAGCTCTAGAAGACAAAGAAAAGGATTATAATGAAATGTGCAGAGTTGAAGTTAGGAAACCAAAAGGGAAGAAAATACTCAGCATTTCTTAAACTGAAAGAACTGAAGAATAAATTCAGACTTAAGTTGCAATACTGAAGTATTTGATGGACAAAATTTTGAACAAGCAGGCCTGATCAAAAGATGGAAGTAATACACAGAATCACTGTACCATAAAGATGTAGACTTAGAACCATTTAAGAAAGTAGCTTATGAAAAAGAACCTATGCTAATGAAGGAAGAAAAAGCTGTGCTGAAGTCATTGGCAATATATAAGCCCCCCCCCCAAATTGATGGAATATGAACAGAGATGTTTCAGGAAAAAGATTCAACCCTGGGCATGTTCACTAGTTCTATGCCAAGAAATTTTGCTGACAGCTATCTGGCCAACTGATCAGAAAATGTCCATATTTGTTCCCATTCACAATAAAAGTTTATCCAGTAGAGTGTTTAAATTATAGTAGAATTCTTTTTTAATAAAGTGATCAGGAAATGATTTATTCTGTTGTAAATGTGTTCATTAGGATACAAATTTTACTAACTAGTACTTAATAGCAATAGTGTAAGTTTATTGCTGTTAGATGCCTCATAGTTGAGTATGACTCATAGTGACTCTGTGAAAAACTAGTCTGAACATTATCCTATCTTTTGCCATCCTCACAATCTCTGACACTTTCAATCCCATTGCTTCAAACACTGTGTCAACCCACCTATTTGAGGATAATTCTCTCTTCCACCTCCACTCCACCTTCCCAAGCATAATGTCCCTTTCTAAGGAAAAATATCTTCTAGCAAAATGACCAAAGTATGTGAGATCAAGCTTTATCATCTTTACCTCTAAAGAGTGCTCTAGGTGTACCTTCTGTAAGACATAGTTGTTTGTTCTTTTCGTAGTCCATGGAATCTTCAGTACTCTTCTGCAAGACCAAAGTTCAAAGGCATTAATTCTTCTTCTGTCATCCTTTGTCATTATCCAGCTCTCAGACGCACAGCAAGTGACAAAAAAGACAATGGTCTGCACGAGGTGCACTTTAGTTCTCACACTGAAATCTTTATTATCCACTGACTTGAAGAGGTCCCTGACTGCAGACTTTTCCAATGCAATACATATCCTGATATTCTGGCTAGTAGTACCAAGTGTGTTGATCTTGAATCCAAATAAAATGAAATCATTGACAATCTCAATCCTTTTTCTGTCCATTATGATATTGTCTAATGGTCCCATGGTGAGAAATTTTGTTCCACGATGATGAGATTAGATCCATATTGAAGGCTAAAGTCTGCAGAAGGGGTTACATTCTGCAGCAAGTTCTTTGAGTCCTCCTCACTTTTAGCAAGCAAAGTTGTATCACCTGCATAACAAAGGTTATTTTGCATTAAATTTTAATCTAATTATTATTTTTTATTATTGCAAATTGTCTTCCCACAATGCATCCTTTTTTGGTGTCAGAAAAAAGATGGTTATTGATAACTCTTCCTCTGATCCTGATGTTACATTTTTCATCATAGATCTAGTCCAGGTTCTTTTGGAGATAATCATACTGCTTTGAATTTAAATAGTGGTTTTGTTGCACAACTTTGTGGATATGGAAAAGTAAATTATTTGAAAAGGATGAATGTTGTTACATGTGTCTTACATGGAGCTCTAGTGGTCTAATGTTAAGAAGCTGTACTGCTGTTCAAATACACCACCTGCTCCATGGGAGAAGATGGGACAGTCTCCCCCGGTTCAACTTACTGTCTCTGAAAACCTGCCGGAGGGTTAGTAAGGGATTGGTTTTGACTCAATGGCACACAATAACAACATATAGTAATTAAATATATCTAAACCATTCCCATGGAACATTACATTTTCATTCTGAAATATTCATCCTCAATATGGATTATAGAAATTATTTTCAATTTGTCGAGGAACACAGTAGTTAGTAACTAAATAAAAGTTTAATAAAAAGATTTTTGTTCTTTTTGTTAAACATTTTACTAGACCCTAAACCAGGGTATTTAGGCAATAATAAGACAGAGGATGGTCTGAGGATGAAAAGGCAGAGGTAAATTATCTCTGCCTGTTGATTACATGATTGCGTATATATCAAATTTTTATTAATCCACCAGCATATTAGAGCTAGAAAAGGAGTTCAACAAAGCTATCGAAATTTTTTCTAAGCTCCAGAAGATAAAAAAATTAGAAAAATAATTCCATTTATGATAATTTTTTAAAAATTAAAATATTTATGAATGATGTTAGCAAGAAGTTGTGAGACTTGTTTGTATGCTGAAAATACAAACTATTGAGAATAATTAAAGAGCTAACTAAACAAATGGAAAAAATCTTACATTCATGATTTGAAAAAAAAAGTTTTCTTTTTTTTATTGAGATGTTAATGAAAATTTATAGAGAACTTGGATTTGTATTCATTCATTGTTGCACATTTTCCTCCTTGCCCCTCCTCTACCCCAGTTCCCTTTTTTCTTCGGAAAGAAACCCCCAACATCTTTCATTGTTATACAGTACCCCCGCCAGGCCACTTTACTATACAACTCTTATTTCGAACTCTTGTCATGCCAATAACACCTAATCATATATTCCTTTTATGCCATTCTCTCCCTCTTCTGTTTCAATACCATGTACATTATTTATCCCCTCTTTTCTTAGTTTCCCACCAGCCCCCATGCCAGTCCTGTTCTAGAACAGTGGAATTATGTGGTATTTCTCTTTTTGTGACTGAGATATGCCACTCAGCATAATGTCCTTCATGGTCACCCATTTTGTATATTTCGTGAGTTCTTGGTTTTTCAGTACTGCATAATATTCCATTGTGTGACTCTGTCACAGCTTCTCTATCTATTCATTTGTTGATGGGACTTGGGTTGTTTCAAACTCTTTGCTATTGTGAACAAACAACGCAGCAATAAACATGGATATGCATACATCTGCTTAAGAGGCAGTTCTGGTTTCTTTAGGATATGTTCCCAGTAGTGCAATTGCTGGGTCAAAGGTATTTTTATTTTCAAATTTTTGAGAAAGTGCCATACTGCCTTCCATTTCCATAGTGTTTGCACCATTTTACCCTCCCACCAACAGTGAACAGGATTTCAGTTTCTCCACAACCTCACCAGCATTTGTTCTTTGACGCTCTGTTGAATTTTGCTATTGTTACGGGTTGATATGATATCTCATAGCTGTTTTGATTTGTACCCCTCTTAAAGTTAGCGATTTTGAACATTTCTTCATGTGTTTGTTTGCCATCTGAATGTCTTCTTTGGTGAAGCGTCTGTTCATATTCTGTGCCCATTTTTTTTAATTGGGTTGTTTACCTTTATCTTGTTGTGGAGCTCAAGTATTCTATAAATTCTAGATATAAGTTCAATACTCGACACACTTGTTTCTGCCTTCAATAAAGCCTTGATGAAAATTTTGCTTCATATTTTTCTGACAAGTTGAATTTTTCTATAATCCATATTGCCTATACATTTGCTTATTCTGAGCATTTCATATACATCAGATTATAATTGTATTGATTCAGATCACTTACTAGGAAATTATATTAATTATGACTAACACATTCAACTAAAGCTTAATAACTTTATGACAATTATAACAAATTTTACTAAATAATTAAAAGAAAATGTTAACCAATTAGAAACTTTTTCATACTTGTTACTGTTTCAATATTATTCACCAGTATGGACTGTGCTGGTTTTGGAATATTGCTTTAAATTACTGTCTGTCCAAATTTACACATGGATTTGGATTTTTTCCAAATTATGTTATTGCAAATATTGTTATGTGACATTGAGTCACTTGCGACTCATAATGACCCTATGTACAATATCCCTGAAAACTTTCTATCCTGTGCCAACTTTACTGTCTCTTACACACCTACCCTAATTACCCTAGTTGCTGTATCTATCTGTCTCATCAATGGTTTTCTTCTCTTTTTCTGCCCCTCCACCCTTCCAAGTCGGATGTCCTGCTCCAAGGACATGTCTAAAGTATGTCAAACAAAGCCTCAGAATCCTTACCTTCAAGGAGCAGAATGGATTTACCCTCTCTAGGACAGACCTGTTTGTTCTTCTGGCCATCTGCGGTATAATCAACACTCTTCTCCAGCACCACAGTTTAAAGGCATCAAGTCTCTCACTATCATCCAGCTCTCTGATGCACAACAAGCAATTCCAAAGACTATGATCTGGATCAGGTACACCTTAGTCTCTTCAGTACTCTGGAGAGGTCTCTGACAGCTGGTTTTCCCAATGCAATTTCCCTCATGATTTCCTGGCTCCTGAGTGTTGATTGTGAAGCCAAGCAAATTAAAATTTAAAAAACTCAGTCTCTTCACTATCCATCATGATGCTGCCAATTGGTCCAATGGTGAGAATCTTTGTTTTCTTGATGCTGAGCTTCAATCCATATTGAAGCAAACACTTCAGGTCGTCAATTTTAGCAAGCAGGGTTGTGTCATCTGTATAGTGCAGGTTGTTGATGAATCTTCCTCCAATTCTGATGCCACATTCCTCCTTAGAAAGCCCAGCATCCTGGATGATCCATTCTGCATATTGATTAAAAAGGTATGGAGACAGAATACACCCCTGGTGTACATATTTTCTGATTTTGAACCATGCATGGTCTCCTTGCTCTTTTCAGATGATTGCCTCCTGGTCCAAGTATAGGTGTCACATAATCTTGTGATTGCAAATAGTCTTTAAATAACTTACCAAATAAAATATTATTTTATCAGTTTCTTATTTTTAAAATTGGTGTTAAAGTTTCTGAATTATTAATGGGTCTGCAAAAGATTAACTACAAAATGTTCTGATAGACAGTGTCTCTTAGTTGGAACACTCTGTCACATATCTTCTAAATATCTGTGGCTAGTGCTTATTTCTTTAGTTCTTTGAGCTTTTTAAAGTAGCTTTTCACAGCAGATTCTTTTCCCCAGTGAAACAGATCTTTTGATTTCTTGTCTGCTGCTGCAATAGGTATTGATTATGGACCCAAGGAAAATGAAGCTGACAACTTGTATCTTTTTTTCTTCCCTCTTCCTATTTTGAGTGTCTTTTGCTCTGGTGGTCTAGTGCACAGAGAATTGTACTATTTTGCTAATAGTGGCTCCACTATAATGGTTAGAGTTTACCAGTGTCTCCTCAGAAGAAAGATGCTTAATCTCCTCTTATATAATATACAGCCTCTGAAAACTGATAAAGGGTCAGCTATAAGTCAATTCCAACTATAGCAATTGATATTTTCTTTTCAATCTGAAGGGCTCATTTACCAGTATTAAAGCCAATAAAGTTCCTCTATTATTATTAGGGTTTCTGAAATCCCTTTATTTCAGAAGAAGATGGTTATGCCTGCTACTTTTACTTTGTCTGGAAGCTCCACTAAAACCCGAGCCTAAATATTTGAAATACTAGTAACATAGCTTTTAACATCACAGAAACACTGTTGAAATACTCAACTGTTGCTTATCCAAGATTTGGTATTTTCAGTTTCTTTTTTATGTGTCTTGAAGTTGGACAGATATAAAGAAGACAAAAGAAAAATCAAGCAAAATAAATAAAGCCCGAAAGCAATGCCTTTTATTTGTGGTGTTTGCAAAGTGTACTAGTTCTCACATGGACTTCCAAAGAATAAACAAAGAGTTTTATTTTTTAAAAAAAAAAGTGCAGCACAAGTCTTCTTCAAAGGCATAGGTAATGAAACTTAATCTCACGTACTTTGGGTAAATTATCAAGAGAGAACAATCCTTGGAAAAAATATGATAGTGGGAAAGGGAAAGAGTCAATGAAATTGAGGTGGACCCACAATAAGATATATTGACACAGTGACTGTATAGCAATGGGATTGAACATGTCTGAATCTTTGAGGATGATGCAGGTTAAGGAAAGTTTTCCAAAGTTCATAACAATGATTTTCTTAGTTGACATGATTACTCCTAATAGCAGAAAACAATGACACACAAGAACCCATTGCAGCAGTCACCACGTCAATCCACCAGGCCAAGGATCTTCCTCTCTTTTGCTGACCCTGCTCGTTTCCTAGCATTATGTCCTTCTCCAAAGAATAGAACTTTGTAGCAACATCCCCAAAATATGGGAGGTAAAGCCTCATCATTATTGGCTCCAAAGAGTATTTCAGTTTCACCCTTTCCAAGATGTATGTGTTTGGTTTTTTTGCCGTCCATGGGATGTTCAGTGCTCTTCTCCACTGCCACAGCTCACTAGTATATTTTAAAATATTTGGAAGGCTTAAAAGTTTAGAAGAGGTTTATATTTTGCCTATTCTAAAAGCAAGGTCATACTATAGAATGTGGAAATTAATATTAAAAAAATATTTCTGAAGAAAATTTAAAAATTACTGGATCAGTATTTCAACCTAGAACTTCCATAATTTTAAGGTAGATTAAAAGTGAATAAACAAACATGTTAAAAATGTTAAAATGAGAGTATAACATCATGTTCTCATTGGCTCAGTACAATTGTAAAGAGAATTGTAAGAGAATGATAGGAGTGTCAGAGTAATGAACGGGGAGATTAACAAGAGAAGCAAAAGTTGGAGTCAAGGAATATAGGGGCCAAGGAATGCCACCTTCAAGAAACTGTGGTGGAAAAGAAATTATGTCTTCCAGTAGCTGCCAGAAGGAGAGTAGTCATGTAGATGTCTTGAATTTTGAAAAGAAAAACTAATTTCTAGCCTCCAGTCTCCAGAACTGCAATATAATCCATCTGCATTGTTTCAAGCTTTTCTGTGGAAATTTGTTACAATAGCAATAGAAAGTGTGTTAGGTCCTGGTAAGTCAATTCTGTTCAATAGCAACCCTGTGGAAAGCAGATGATAATACTGTCCACTGTCTAGCCACATCTTCAAGATTGTTGCTATGTTTGAACCAACTGTTTCAGTCAGGATGTTATATTCTTTACTTGGAAGTTTGCTTCTTTGCTGCCCATCTACTTGTCCAAGAGTGGAGACCTTCAATGATTAGTCATTTAACATGCTCCATTCTAAGAACACTTTTCCTCTTCTTCTTTGCAGATAGATTTGTTCATTCTTTTGTCAGTCCAAACTGTGTAACCTTCACAATACTTTTTTTCAGTGCACTAACTTTTTTTCAATCTTCCTTGTTTACTGTCTAGTTTTCCAGTTTACATGAAGTGATTTGAAAATACTATATCTGTGTCAGGTACACTCTTATCCTTAAATGCATATTTTTTAACACTATAAAGATATTTTGTAGCAGATTTGGCCAAATGAAATAGTTGTGCTTTTTTTTTAAACTACTGCTCATGTGAATGGTGAATCTAAGTAGAATGAAATGCTTGACAATTTCAATTTTTTTCTCCATTTATTGTAAGGTTGCTTATTGATTCAACTATGAAGATTTTTGTCTGTTTGTTTAGGCTGACTTACAATTAGTACTAAAGCCTTTAGGTGTTTTTGTCCTCATTAGGTTAACATGTCATGTCCTCTTTGTTTTCAGCAAGCTAAGCTGTATCACTTGCATATCTCCAGTTCCTACTGGGTCTTCCTCAAATCCTGATAACATGTTCCTCTTCATATAGCTTCTCAGAGTATTTGGTCAGTGTACATATAGATATGGCACATACATCCACAAAACCACTGCTCAGCTGCTGTTGTTATTTTGGGTTTGTTTATTTTGTTTTGGGATTTTTTCCCCTCCTAAATTAAAGTCTCACTATAGAAAATACATTCAATGAGACTATACAAAACCTGCAACTTTAAAACCATTCCTAAGCAATCAATATATGCCTTTTTGTATAAATGTAAGTAATAATGCAGATTCTGGGTGCATTTAAATACTCAGCTATGAAAGATAAGGAAAACAAAATTATTTTATTGCATTCTTGGTAATAAACTTGTGTAGTTTTACAGTTTGCTTTTAAAATAGGGATTATCTCTCAACCATTTGTTCTAACAAAATTTGACAATAAAGAGAGAAGTGCTTATTTAAAAATATTTGCACTATATCTATTTATCAGTCAACCATCTAAGAGCCATTATCACATTTCTATGAGAAACAGTTCTGAAAGTAGGAGAATGAACACACAAGAGTATGTGCTAGTTTGTGTGTGCGTGCACACACACTGACACACACACAGAAGGTTTTCTTAGCAACCAGATGCAAATTAGACATTAGAAGTTACCCAAGGAGAAATATATTTTTCACACCAAATCTGAAAAACATTTTTTCAAAACAACTCAAAAAGCTATTATGTATTAAAACTGGAAAGAACTGAGAGACAATATTTAAAACAACAGGAAAAGAGACAAGAATGGTCCTATGCTATATTGCTTTACACATCCTTAAGCTAAATGTCCTGTAATAGGCTCAACCCATGACAACTCCATTATACTCCCTTGAAGTGAAACAATGGGAAATGAGCAGTCTATTGAGTGAAAAAATGCATGAAATTTAAATGTTTAAGAATGTCAATGGAAGCGGGAGATAGAATTCCAAGTATGTTCTTAGTCTACTGTACTATGACTTGTAATGTTCTTCCATTATGGTTGAGTTACAAACAGTATTTCTTGTGTGACCCATAAGCAATTCTCATACTACTTCCAATTTTCTTCTCCTATTTTGCATTTCTTTTTTATTGCAACCCACCTCAACTTTCTTCACCCAAATTCAAATTCAGATATAAGATCTATCAAAGATTATGATAGCAAGAGATAAATTACAATGCTTTTGTTGAAAATATTTCACTTTTGTCCCTCAGTTCAGAAAAAAGTAGACTGGAAGCTGTAAGGGATAAATTTGCATATAAAAACTGGGCATATTGAGTGAAAATTTAAATGAACATCAATGAATTCATCCACTAAACAAATGTTCATTGAGCGTCAAATGTGTGCCAGACACTAGGGTTGTAGAAACAGCAATGACAAAACAATGCCTTTAGTCTCATAAATAATGCTAAACAGAAATCTCAACTGATAGTAATAGCTCTTATCTAAATCAATGCATATATCCTAAAACCTGTATGGTACTATCCATTCTAATTAAGGCTTAGGGATATAAGTTCCCTTGTTAAGTGCTGGACAATTCCTTCCAAACTCTGTCAGTAGATATCTCTATAACTCAAGCCTAAAGTCCATCATTTTCCCTTCTGATAAAAGTGTATATAACATTTTAAATATTTTCTCTTTCTTATAACTTCCTCCCTTGGAAAATCAATGGAGGGTCAGCGATAAGTTAGTATTGACTCCATGACAATGAGTTTGAGGTTTTGTTCTATTTGGGGTTTGAATGATTGAGAATATCCTTTGCTTTACTTGTTGCTGTTGTTGTTTATGTTAGAACTAATCCATAACTGATCCTCAGCAATTTTCAGAGGTAGTTAATCACACAGGAGGGGTTTGCCCATACGTGTAGTGTCTTACAATTGCAACACAGCTACTTGCCACTACTTATTGCTGTTTTGTGGCCTTATAGATGATCTGTCCTGGAAATGATCTAGATGCAGTGGAAAAAAGAAATTATGATTTTAAATTTTGGGGTTGTTTTTATTGGAGGATGAAATATTCTGTATATATCTATAAGGACAAGTTTTGCTATTAAATTTTTTTGTATCTTAGTCAGGTTTATTTATCACTACTATATGAATTTTGATACATGACAATAGTTATAGAAAAGCTTCAGGACTTTTGTTCATAGGATCGCTATGAGTCATGCTCAACTCGACGACAATCAACAACACCACAACAATATTCTTCATGGATAGTGGTATGGTAAAGACTCTTACGACTATTGTAGAATTGTCTATTATTGTTTTCTATTCCGAGAATATTTTCTTTATTTCTTTTGGGAATTTTTCTTTGAGTGTGTAACTCAAAACTCTAACTCACTACCACTGAATCTGAACTAACTCATAGCTGACCCTCCAGTGGATTCTTGAGAGGCTGTAAATTGAAAAGATAATTAAATGTTCTACAATCCCCATTCTTCTCAATGTTAGCTATAGTTTATTATTATCCACCCAGTCAAATGCCTTTGCGCAGTCAATAAAAGGCAGATAGATGCAATTCTGGTATTTTCTCCTTTCAGCCAGAATTCATCTGACAGCAGCAACGATATCTTTGTTGTGGCAACCTCTTCTGAGCCCAGTTTGAATTTTTGGCAGTTTTCTGTCAATGAACTGTTCCAGATATTTTTTAATAATTTTCAGCAGTATTTTGCTTGCATGTGATATTATTATATTGTTTGATAATTTCCAATTTTATTGGATCACATTTTCTAGGAATGAGAACAAATATTAATCTCTTCCAGTCAGTGGGCTGGACAGAAGTTTTCCAAATTCAGTGTCACATACTGGTGAGCCTGTCTAGAGCTGAATCAGTTAGTTGAAACATGTTAATTGTTATTCCATCAAGTCCTGGGGACTTATTTTTTGCCAACATCTTCAATAAAACTTGAACATCTTCCCTTATCACCATTGGCCCTTTATCATATGCAACATTCTGAAATATTTCTACTTCGACCAATTATATTTTGCACAGTGACTCCATCTATTTGCTTCATCTTTTTGGCAATTCCTGGATCATTCAAGATTTTTTTTTCCTATAGTGTCTCTCAGTATTGCAACATGAAGCTTTAATTTGTCAGTACTTTCAACTTGAGAAATGCTGAGCAAGTTCTTCCCTGTTTTAGTCTCCAATTCCAGCTTTTTCACATTCCATTTTCATATTTGTCTTCTCAAGCTACCTTTGAAATCTTCCATTTGTCTCTTTTATTTGATGTTTGCACCTTTTTTTCGGCTTCTCAATGCTCTACTGAAATTTTCAGGGTGCACTATGGCTAACATTGATGCAGATGAGAGTACTAGAACACTTGATTATGCTTGTATGAAGCCCATACCTAGTTCAAGAAGCTGTTTGTATGGACAGAACAAGTGAACACTGTATGGTTTAAAATTAAAAACAAACAAACAAAACCAAAAAAATCCCACAATAAATCAAAAACAAACAAACAAACAAAAAAACCAAACAGATGGGCGTCAGAGTGATATCATGTCTACTTATCTGTTCAATCCGTATGCTGAAAAAAATAATTTGAAGAGTTGGATTTTATGAAGAACAAAGTATCTTTAATATTATGCAGATGGCACAACTTTGCTGGCTGAAAGCAAGGAAGACTTGACATGCTTGCTGCAGAAGATAAAAAACTACAGACTTCAATATGGGTTACATCTCATCATCAAGGAAACAAAAATCCTCACCACTAGGCCAATAGGAAACATCCTGATAGATGGAGAAAAAGATTGAAATTGTTAACAATTCTATTTTACTTAGATTCACAATCAACAGCGTTGGTGTTAGTTGCCAGGAGATCAGGATATACAGTTTTGTCAAAGCCTGCTGTCAGGGACCTCTCCAAAGTCCTGAAGAGTAACGATGTCAATTTAAAGACTAAAGTGCACCTGATTCAAGCAATCATTTTCCTAATCACCTGATTAGATATAGTTTGAATTCACCAGCTGTGGGCCAATTTTGACTCAACAATATACAACAACAATGAAAATTTGATGCCATTGAGCTGTGCCTTTGGAGGAAAATATTACATATCCCATGAGCTGCCAAAAGAACAAACAGCTTTGTCTGGGAGAAGGTGAAACCAGTGTATTCCTTGTAGACAAGGAGAGTGAAGCTTCCTCTCACATGTTCTGGGCCTCTTGTTAGAAGTTGTTCCTTGGAGGGATATCTTGTTTAGAAAGGTGGAAGGCCAGCAAAGGATAGAGAGACTTTTAGTAAAATCAATTGATACAATGACTATGGTAATAGATTTAAGTGTGTCAGGGATGATATGTTGGCACAAGGTAGGGCAGATTTTCAATTTGTTGTCCATAGGGTTACTAATATTTGAACACAACTAGCCAGCACCTAACAGTACTGACAAATTGAAAGGAAGAAGTAACTTGTATTTAAAATATGAGGGAGCTGTCACTATTAGATGAACAGGGTTTGCCTCTACCAACTACAACACCAGAGTTTGCTAAATGTGTAGATACTTACTATGATTAATTATTTACTCTTGCTGAATTAATCCTTTAATCATTATATGCTCATCCTTGACCCTGATTCTAGTTTTTGCCTTGAAGTTTATTTCATCAGAAATTTATATTGCACTTCTTCTATATTATATTGAAGATGTTGCCCTCATTTAACTTATTGTTGTATTGTTGTTGTCATGTCCTGTCGAATTGCCTACAACTCATAGCAACCATATACACAATAACTTTGAACCCTGCTCTATCTTGAGTCAATTTCACTGTCTCTGACACATCTACTTTTATTGCCTTAGTTACTGTGTAAATCTATTATGTCTAGGATCTTCCTTTACTGTGCCGTCCCTCCATTTTCCCAAGAATGATATCCTTCTCCAAAGACTGATCCAAATTTTACATGACCCCAAGCAAGTGTTCAGGGATTGCTATTCTTCTCAAAGTTAATGAAAATTCGTTGTGATCCACACAGTGAAATGCCTTTGCATAGTCAATGAAACAGACATTCCTCTGGTACGCTGTAGTAATTTCAGCCAGGATTCATCTTACATTGGCAATGATGTTCCTAGTGCCACAGCCTCTTCTAAACCGGCTTGAATTTCTGGTAGTTCTGTGTCTATGTACTGTTCCAGTCATTTTTAGGTGATCTTCATCAGGATTTTGCCTCCATGTGATACTATTGATATCATTGGATTATTTCTGCACTCTGTAAGGTCATTTATTTTTTTTTTAAATAAGAAGAAATATGATCATTTCTAGGCAGTTGGTCAGGTGGTTATCCTCCAGATTTCCTGGTACAACCAGGTAAATACTTCCAGGGTTGCATCGATTTGTTAAAATATGTCAATATGTATTCTATCAATTCCTGGGACTTTGTTTTTTGTATTAATTTAGAGTAGCTTGCATTTTCTTCTTCATCACCATTGCCTCTTGGTCATATGTTCTTTCATGAAACTCTTCTATGTCAGCGACTTCTTTTTGGTACTTTTGCTCTCTCTATTCCTTCAGTCTTCTTTTTAAAATTATTTTAGCTATTGTTTTGTTATTTATTTTTGTTTGAGTGGAAGTTTAAAGAACAAAGTTTACATTAAACAATTCACACATTTAAAAAATAAAATTCTGCTAGTTTACTTACAAGGTTCAAATACATTGTTTTTAAGAACAAATTCTTTCAATTTCCCTCATCCTCCCACCCAACAAATTGTACAACCCCATGATTAATCCTCCCTCCCCGTGAACATCCTCATACCTTTGCTTCCAACCTCTCCCACACCTCTAAGATACCTATACTCATTTTGTATTAATGGTTTTGCACAATATTTATCCTTGTGGGACTGAGTCAGTTCATTCAGCATAGTGCTCTCCAGTCTTTCTCAAGTTAGGTAATAATTTACAAAATCATTGCTCCTGAGTGCTGCATAGTATTCCATTGTGTGAATGTACCATAATTTCTCAATCCATTAAATGTCATTGGACATCTGGGCTGTTCCCATGTTCTTGTGATGGTGAACAAAGTTGCTATGATCATTGGTGTACAAATCTCCATTTGTGTCTCAGTTGTCATTTTCTCAGGGTATATATTCCAATTAGTGGAGTAGCTAGGGCATAATGGAATTTCTATGTTCAGCTCTTCGAAGAAGCACCAAACTGCCTTCCAGAATGGTTGGACCCTTTTACAATCCCACCAACACCACACCTCTCCAACATTTATTGCTTGCAGTCCTGTTAAACTTTATGAAGTGAGATGGTAACTCATTGTGGTTTTAATTTGCATCTCTCTTATTGCCAGTGATTTGGAGCATTTCTTCATGTGTCTGTTGGCCATTCGAATATCTTCCTCTGTTAAAATTCTTTCCATGTCTCTTGCCCATTTAGTAATTGGATTATTAGTCTTTTTCTTGTGGAGGCCCAGATTATTCTGTAAACTTTTGTTATAAGATTCCTATCTGAGATAGTATTACCAAATGTTTGTTCCCAGTCTGTAGGTTTTCTTTTCCTCTGTTGGAAAAAGTTATTGATGTACACATGGATTTAATCTTTAGAAGTTTCGTCCATCAATTTTATTCTCTTCAGATTATGAAAACTGATTATCATCTCCATAATATAACAGCACTTTTCCCAATTCCTCTCAGTGATTCTTATCATTTTAATTTTAAATATATTTTATATTATACTGATTTATTTACAAAGTTTAAATACATTGTTTTTCACACTGGACCTTTCCCATTACCTGCATACCCACCCACCCATCCAATTGTGT
>NW_006399763.1:25277781-25282827 GCF_000299155.1 Elephantulus edwardii | reverse complement strand
TACCCTGCCCCGTCCATCATCTCCCCTCTGCTTCCACCCTCTCCTCCCCACTTGGATCTTCATATACATTCTACAACAATGGTTTTATACAGTATATGTACTTATGGGACTGAGTTAGTTTACTCAACATAAAGCTCTGTAATCCCTCCGAAGTTAGGTAGTAGTTTCCAAAATCATTGCTCCTTCATGCTGCCTAGTATTCCATTGTATGAATGTACCATAATTTTTCAATCTATTTGACTGTGGATATTTCTTGGATCATACAACTTTCTGTCCATAGCACCCTGAAGTATTGGAACTCAAGTCTTCAATTTGTTCTTCAGGACCTACAACTTAAGATATCCCTGCTAATTCATCCCTTTTTATTTTCTGATTCCAGCTCTTCACACATTTCGTTATAATATTTTGTTTTGTCTTGCCAGAGCCTATGGTGATGGACGCAGAAGTTCAAGCTGCTTTGAAGGAAATAGCAAAAAATAAGGCCCCCAGAATAGATGGTATACCAATTGACATATTTCAGCTAACAGATGCTGCTCTGGATGTGCTCACCAATTTGTGCCAGGAAATCTGGAGAACAACCACTTGGCCAACTGACTGGAAGAGATCTATATTTGTTCCCATCCCAAAGAAGGGTGACCCAACTGAGTGTGGAAACTACAGAACAATATCATTGATTTCACATGCAAGCAAGATTCTACTGAAGATTATCCAAAAACAACTGGAACAGTACATCAGCAGAGAACTGCCAGAAGTCCACACTGGGTTTAGAAGGGGTAGTGGTACTAGGGATATTGTTGCTGATATTAGATGGATCTTAGCTGAAAGCAGAGAATACCAGAAGAATGTCTATCTGTGTTTGACTGCGTGGATCATAACAAACTGTGGCTGACTCTGAGAAGAATGGGAATCCCAGAACATTTAATCGTGCTAATGTGAAACCTATACTTGGACCAAGAGGCAGTAGTCAGAACAGAGCAGGGCAACACTGCATGGTTCAAAATTGGGAAGGGTGTACGCCAGGGATGTGTCCTGTCTCCATACCTTTTCAACCTGTATGCAGAGCAGATTATCCGAGGGGCTGGGCTCTATGGGGAGAAGCGTGGCATTAGGATTGGTGGGCGATCTATCAACAATCTGCGTTATGCAGATGACACAACCCTGCTCGCTGAAACTGAGGAGGACCTCATGCACTTACTGCAGAAGGACAAGGACTGCAGCCTTCAATATGAACTGAGGCTAAATGTCCAGAAGACAAAAGTTCTCACCACTGAACCAATCGGTAGCATCAGGATGGATGGTGAATAGATTGAGATTGTTCACAGCTTCAGTTTTCTCGGGTCCATGGTTGACACTCTTGGCACCAGTAGCCAGGAAATTAAAAAAAAAAATGTATTGCGATGGGAAAGTCTGCGGTTAGGGACCTCTCTAAAGTACTCAAGAACAACGGTGTCTCTCTGGAGACTAAGGTGCGCCTGATACAGGCCATGGTTTTTGCAATCACTTGTTATGTTTCAGAGAGTTGGACAATGACTAGAGAAGATAGAAGGAGAATTGATGCCTTTGAGCTGTGGTGCTGGAGAAGAGTACTGAATGTACCATGGACTGCCAAGAAAACAAATAGATTCATCCTAGAGAGGGTTAAACCTGGCTGCTCCCTGGAGGCAAGGATTCTGGGGCTTCGCCTGAAATACTTTGGACATATTGTAAGGAAAGACAGGTCTTTGGAGAGGGACATCATGCTGGGCAGAGTGGAGGGACAGCGCAGGAGGGGAAGACCCTCTATGAGGTGGATTGATTCAGTGACTGGGGAATCAGGATGAGTGTGTCAGAGGCAATGAGACTGGCACAGGATAGAGCAGGGTTTAGGGCTCTTGTACATAGGGTCGCTATGAGTCGCAAATGACTCGATGGCACATAACAACAACAACAACCTGCTGCTCTGTCCTTTGAAATTCTTCTGTTCAACTTCTTAATTTCCTGTTTTCTTTCCTTTGCTTTGGCTTCTTGGCATTTTAGTACCCTACCAAGAATCTCTTCTGACACCCATATCAGTCTTTTCTTTCTCCTTTGTCTTTGCAATGACCTTTTGCATTCTTCATGAATAGTGTTCTTGATATCCTCCCACAAATCATCTGGCCTTTGCACATAGTATTTAAGGCCTCAAACTTGTTCCTGAGCTGGTTGTGTTTTTATTGTTGTTTGTGGTTGGTTTTATTTTTTGTTTTTTAAATTCAGATGGGATAAACTAAAGTTCTAATTTTTGTTCCTGTGGATTTATTTCATTTTCTCTAGCTTCAGTTTGAACTTGTGTATTAGTAGTTGATGATCTTTTCTACAAGCAGCAGCTAATCTAACTTTCTCAGCTGATATTGAGCTTCTCCAACATTTTATTTCACGTATGTATTCAACCTGATTCCTATGCAGACCATCAGGTAAGTTCCATGTGTATAGTCACCATTTATGTTTCTTATAAAAAGAATTCATAATTAATAAATCATTGATTTCAAAAAAGTCCATTATTTTATATCCAGCCTCATTTCTGTCACCAAGCCCATGTTTTCCAACTACTGATCCTTTTTCTGTTCCCAACTTTTGCATTGTAGTCACCCATTATTACTAGTGCACCCTGGTTGCATGTTCAATTGATTTCTAACTGCAAAAGTTGGTAGAAGTCATCTATTTCTTCTCCATTGGCTCTGGTTGTTGGTGCATATGTTTGAATGATGGCGGTATCCACAGGTGTTCCTTGGACATATATGAATATTACCCTGTTGCTCACACTTCAAGAGCAATGACAAAAAAATGGACTTTTTTTTTCCATTCTTAGATTTTTAACTTATAATGGTCCTTTTCCATTACTCATTCTGTCACTTTCTTTTTCCTGATATGTGCATATACTTCATTTATGTTTAGTATAATTAGTTATTATTGTTGTTTTTGTGTACCGCTGAGTTAGAACTGACTCATAGCCGACTCTCCAGCAGGTTTTCACAGGCAGTAATTAATTGCATGGGAGGAGATTGTTCATCCTTCAAATCTAGTTCCTTTTGGATTGCAGCACAGGATTTTGCCTTGAGGCCACCAGAAGTCCCTTAATTAGTAAAACTTATGCATTTACTATGGTCATTCTTTTCTTTCTTTCTTTTTTTAATTTGATGCACATGATTTCTTTATCTTACTTGTTTTCTGAACTGAATTAATTTAATATTGACTTTTAGTTTTCTTTTTAATTTTGACCCATATAACTTTCTTATAACTTTCGTTTACTTATTAAAAATTTTGTTAGCTTTGCTTATAGTTATCCTGTAATTTCTTCTCATCTCTCTAAATCCAAAGGGATATTTTTATTTTCCTGTCTTCCTTTCCATCTTACTGTCCTTTTTGTGTGCTTCTTTCTCTCTTTTATTTGCCTCTTTTATTAGGTTCCATTGTTTACAAACTGACATCTTGATATGTTTTCTATCTTGTAAATATATTTTATTTTTGAGAATTTTTTTCCTTTGTTGTTTTTCAGGAAGTGTCATCACATATTTTGGGAGTAATTTTGCGTCTTAATCTCAGGTTGTTTTCTGTTGTTGGTGGATTTGTGTTTGAAGGATTTTCTGTTTTCTTATTGGAAAATTTGAAAAAATAGTGATATGTATATTTAAAACATAAAATGATTCATCAGATAGTTTTGTTATCTTTTTTAATGAAACATTTTTTAGGGCACTTGTCTTTCTCACTCTTTTTGCTACCTCATCAGAGCTGACTTTCCTCTGGGTTTTCATGACTGTAGTTCATATGGGAGAAGATTTCTCTTATTTTTCCATGGATTTCTGGGGGAATTTTAACGGCCAGAAAGATGTGGTCTTTGGGTTAGTATGACAGCTCTCTATGAACTAGACTCCCAGGACTTAATTTTTTTTATTTGAAGTTTTCATTTGTCTCCTAGAAATTTCAAAATTGTATTTTTTTTGTTGTTGATTTTGTGTTGATTTGTTTTATTTTTTGTTGTACTTTATTCTGTTACAGATGAGTGACTAAAGTAGGTGTGCTTCTTTGATCAATATGTTTTTAATTAACATCCTTTCATTCATAGGCATTTTGTTTACTGCATGTACATTGTGTTCTTCTATAATCTTTTCTTATACATAGTTAATGTATATTGTGGACTATTCCCCCTTACAATAATCTTTCTAATAACCACATTTTGGAAACCATGTATATCCAGTTACTTCATGCTTCATGCCCTAAAATCCCCCTTTTAGAAGTCTAATTACTGATTAACCTATCCCTTTTAAAGCAGTACTCTGAAGGAACAAGGATACCTCTTTTCCTGAGGAATTCTCAGTTCATTTTTGAAATTTTGAACCCCTGCATCTACAAACAAAGCCCAGTCCAAAGCAAGCCATCAGGTTGCAGTAATAGACCATAGTTCACAGCATGCATCATCTTCTCTTTATCTGATTATTTTCTAGTAAACTTATCACCAGCCATCCGTGTTAAGGTTCAAACGGGCGTCTGTTGCGTGCTCAGCGTTCCAGATCTGTTTGTCTCTTCAGTCAGCTCTAGACTTAACATGCAGCCAAGTTGACAAACCTGGGGTCCTTATGACACTGTACTCCTCAAGCCAGCAGTCTTTCCCGTCACATTTACACTGGAACAGAAGATTCTACAGAGAAAGGAACATGCTCCTTTCATCAGAATACTGGTTTGATTGTTCTTCTTGGGTACCATCTTGTCAAAAATGACTCATGGCAACACTATAAACAATGTATCTGAGCTCTGTCTTATCATGTGCCATCCTCAGTCTCTGATATGCTCAAGCCCACTACTTCAGTCACTGTGTCAACCCACCTGGTTGAGGGTCTTCCTCTCCTTCACCATCCCACTGCATTCCCAAGCATGATATCCTCCTCCAAGTAATAACTTCTTGAGCAATATGTTCAAAGTATGTGAGATGAGGCTTTATTATTTTTGTCTCCAAGAAACACTCTGGCTACACCTTATCCAAGACATATCTGGTTTTCTGGTGGTCCATGGGATATTCAGCACTCTTCTCTT
>NW_006399763.1:25267977-25275946 GCF_000299155.1 Elephantulus edwardii | reverse complement strand
GATCAGTTGACCATAGATAGATGGGTTGATCTCTGGATTCTCAATTCGATTCCATTGATCTATGTGTCTGTCATTGTACCAGTACCATGCTGTTTCTCCAACACACCAATTCAAAGACATTAATTGTAGTGCAGCTTCTTTGATCAATAGTTTTGTAGAACTCAGATACAGCTTACTTGTTTCTGGTTTGATGGGGGGGGGGAAATGATGTGAATGTGGGTACAAGTCTCCTTTGTCAATATTAAAGAGTGGTGGCCTAATATTATGATATTGCACTGCAATCCTAAAGGCACACATTTCAAAAACACCAGCTGCTCTATAAGAGAAGGATGGATGATCTTCTCCTGTCCAATTTACTGTCTTTGAAAACCCACTGGAGGGTCAGGTATAACTTATTTCTGACTCAATGGTGCACAACAGCAACAACAGGGTGAGGAGATATTGAGAACCTTCTATCATTGATACTGTGGTGCGGAAGTGAGTGGTGGCACACATCATTGGTAATTTTGATATATGTTTGGTTTTAGGTAATGGTAATTAGTGGCAGAATATTAACCACCTCTCATGAGATGAGTCAGAAAAAAGGGGGTGACAAATAGGTGGGACAGAGAAAAATAGACAAAATAATGGGAAAAGAAATAAACTAATGTAAAGGAAGAACAAATAAAAAAATGAAAAAAAAAAACAGGAACATATTTAAAAATGTCAAAACAAAGAACACAATAGGAGTGGAGCAACACATGTAATCCTGTTCTTTCAACAATAATAGTAACTTCACTAATATCCAACCAAGGAACTTCACTAACTTTCAACCCTTTAAAACCTTAATGCGTAGACAAAAGGAGAGGCTGGAAAATTTCAGACTATGTCTACACCTCTAACAGGGCAAGCTGATCTACGTGTTTTTTAGAGTGCCACCTACCAATCTACAGAGCCACTGCAGATAAGCATCTTTTCCTTTGTGGTACAGTGCCTGAGGTGGCCCTTCTGATGAAGACTGGCAGGCTTGACAAAGCAAGTGAATACAGTGTGACAAGGGTGCTGTCTGTAGTCACTGGCTTTGTGGGGGTATAGGAGAGAGACTCATGCTTGCTCACAAGTAAGGTGTGATGGAAAAGTAGGAGAAAAAGCAAGACTGCCCATACACTTCTGAAGAACGGACCAAAGAAAACACTGTGTATAGCAGGATAACATTGTCTAATATAGTGCAAGAAGATGACACATTTAAGTTGGAAGGCATTTCAAATACAGTTATGGAAGAGCTGCCTTTGTCAAATGTAGAGTTTACCTTAAAGATGTGGATTAGGTGGAACTCCAACCCAAAAGGAACTTCAGTTACTCAATGCTGCAAATGAAAATGAGGAAAAACAATTGTAAACATCTATTTACAATGAAATGGGCAATGTACCATATATAAATCAAGGACATTGTAAATCGTAAAAAAATTAATTGGAACACATAAAGGTAAAGGTCCTAGGTTTTAGTAAACTGAAATTGACTGATATTAGCCATTTTAAATCTACTATGCTGGGAATGACAAATTGAAGAATAGTGTTACATTCACTGTCAAAAGAAATGTTTCAAGGTTTATATGGAAGTACAATTCTGTCAATGATAGGATAATAGCCATACACATAGAAATAATATTTGTTAATAAAAATACATGAACCAATCACTAAATAAATAATTGAAGAAATTTAGAATTTTTACATCATTCCTCAATCTAAAATTCTTCTAGCATGTAATAAAGATGCATTAATAGTAATTGGTCTACTGCTTACACATATTAATGATATTGTTTGATAACTTCTACATTCTTTTGAATCACTTAAAAATAGGAATAAATGCTGAACTCTTCCAGTCAATTGACCAGGTAGATGTCTTCTATTTCTTGGCACAGGCTGGTGTACATGTCCAGGTCGGCATCTGTTAGTTGAAATATGTTAATTGTATCCTATTGATACCTGAGGCCTTATTTTTTTGCCCATGTCTTCACAGAAATTTGAACTTCTTCCTTCATTATCATTGATTCTTTACTACATAATAGTTCCTGATGTATTTCAGTGTTGACAAAGTCTTTTTGTTAAAGTGACTTTGTGTATTCCTTACATATTCTTTTGATGTTTCCTGGATATCATTCAAGATCATTTCCTACAGCATCTCTCAGTCTTGCAAGTTAAGGCTCAATTTCTTTTTAAGTTCCTACAGCTTCCTTTTGAATTCTCCAACTCTAGCTCTTCATACATTCTGTTACAATATTTTACTTTGTCTTCTCTAGATGCTTTTTGAAATCTTCTCATATTTTTAACTTCAGCCTCCCTTCCCTTTGCTTTGACTTCTCAATGCTCCAGTGACTTTTTCAGAGTTAATTGTGACATCCATTTTGGTCTTTTCTTTCTCCTCTGTCATTATCTCAATATTTTACTCTCTTAATGAATGACATCTTTGATGTCATCTGACAATTCATCTTGTCTTCAATCATTTAGTGTTCAATACCACAAACTTGTTTTTGAGATGATCTTTAAATTAAGGTGAGATAGACTCAAGGGAGTATTCTTTGTTCTTGTGAACTTGTTTTTGTTTTCTTCAATTTGAACTTGCCCATTCATTATTGATGATGTGTTCCACAGTTAGCATCTGGATTAGTTCTGAGTGCTGACATTGAGCTTCTCCAATTATTCTTCCCATGTTGTTGTTATTGTTACATGCTGTCAAGTCGCTTGCGACTCATAGCAACCCTATGTACAACAGTCCTAAACTCTGCTCTGTCCTGTGCCAATCACACTGTCTCTGACACACCCATCCTGATTAACCCAGTCACTGAATCAATCCACCTCATAGAGGGCCTTCCTCTCCTGCGCTGTCTTTCCACCCTCCCAAGCATGATGTTTTTCTCTAAGGACCGGTCTCTCCTTAAAACATGTCCAAAGTATGTTAGATGGAGCCTCAGAATCCTTGCCTCCAAGGAGCCGTCTGGTTTAACCCTTTCCAAGATTAATCTGTTTGTTTTCTAGCAGTCCATTGTACTCTCAATACTTTTCTCCAACACCACAGTTCAAAGGCATCAACTATCCTTCTATCCTCCTTGGTTATTGTCGAACTCTCTGGTGCATAACAATTGATTGCAAAGACCATGGCCTGTATCAGAAGCACATTAGTCTCCAGAGAGACACCATTGCATTTCAGTACTTTGGAGAGGTCCATAACATCAGACTTTCCCATCTCAATACGTTTTTTTATTCCCTGGCTACTGGTGCCAAGAGTGTTGACTGTGGAGCCAAGCAGACTAAAGTTGTTAACAATCTCAATCTCTTCACCATCCATCTTGATGCTACCAATTGGTCCAGTGGTGAGAATCTCTGTCTTCTTGATATTGAGCCTCAGTCCATGATGGAGGCTGCAGTCCTATACCCTCTGCAGCAGCACTTCAGGTCCTCCTCATTTTCAGCAAGCAGGGTTGTGTCATCTGCATAACACAGATTATTGGTAGATCGTCCACCAATCTTGACTACACATTTCTCCTCATAGAGTCCAGCCTCCTGCATAATCTGTTCTGCATACAGCTTGAAAAGGTATGGAGATAGGACATATCCCTGGCTTACGCCCTTCCCGTTTTTGAACCATGCAGTGTTCCCTTGCTCTGTTCTGACTACTGCCTCCTTGTCTAAGTATAGGTTTCACATTATAACGATCAGGTGTTCTGGGATTCCCATTCTTCTCAGAGTCAGCTAAAGTTTTTTATGATCCACACAGTCAAACACCTTTGCATAATCAATGAAACACAGATAGACATTCCAAAATATGACTTTGAGTCTATCCTACCTGAATTTCAGAACCATCTCAGGAACAGGTTTGAGGCCTTATACACTAATGGGCGAAGACCAGACAAATTGTGGGAGGATATCAAGGGTATCATCCAGGAAGAGTACAAATGGTCATTGCAAAGACAGAAGAGGAAGAGAAGACCAAAATGGATGTCAGAAGAGACTGATAATTGCACTGGAGCACAGAGAAGCCAAAGCCCAAGGAAGAATTCAAGATACTAAAGAGTTGAATAGAAGATTTCAGAAGGCAGCATGGGATGACAAAGCAAAATATTACAATGAAACGTGCAAGGAGTTGGAATTAGAAAATTAAAAGGGCCTAACTCATGCAACATTTCTTAAGCTCAAGGAACTGAAGAACAAATTCAAACCTAGAGTTGCTATAATCAAGGATGCTTTAGGCAGAATATTAAATGATCCAGGAGGAATTAAAAGAAGATGGAAGGAATAAACTGAGTCATTGTATCAAAAGGAATTTGCAGATACAGAATTTCATGAAATAACATATGAGCAAGAACCTATGGTGATGAAGGAAGAAGTTGAAGCTGCTTTGAAGGAAATAGCAAAAAATAAGGCCCCAGGAATAGATGGTATACCAATTGACATATTTCACCTAACAGATGCTGCCCTGAATGTGCTCACCAAGTTGTGCCAGGAAATCTGGAGAACAACCATTTGGCCAACTGACTGGAAGAGGCTTATATTTGTTCCAACCCAAAGAAAGGTGACCCAATAGAGTGTGGAAACTATAGAACAATCTCATTGATTTCACATGCTAGCAAGAGCCTACTGAAGATCATCCAAAAACGATTGGAACAGCACATCAGCAGAGAACTACCAGAAGTCCAGGCTGGGTTTAGAAGGGGTCATGGTACTAGGGATATTGCAGCTGATGTTAGATGGATCTTAGCTGAAATCAGGGAATACAAGAGGATTCTTCCCATAGATGTAATTAATCTAGGTCCTGTAGAGTTCACATATATAGTCTCCATTTTTTTTCTTAAAAAGAGATACTTGCTATTGATAAATTGATACGGGAGTACAAAATTTGGAAATAAAGAAGAATACTAGGTAGTTGAAAAATAGAACTTTTTTAACAGAAATAAAGGCCTGAGATTGCCTAGTTGTGTTTTATACAATCAATGATACACTCATTTCAATCAGCATTTGTTAAAACATAAAATATTGAATGTACATATGGACCTTGCCTGATGGAATATATAGGAATCAAATTGAATATATCTGTGAAAAGAGACATTAGGAAATCTCAGTATCATCAGTCACAATATATACAGAGACTAACTGTAGAACAGACCAACAAGTAATCATATGGAAGTTAAAACTAACCTGAAGGAAAAAAAAGCAAATATATGCTAACCAAAAGGAACTCTGGTGTCCTAATGGTAAGGGACTCTACTAAAAACCTTGGGACATGCTCTTTTAATATATCAGCTGCTTCTTGGGGAAAAGATGGACAATATCCTCTCATGCAACTTAGTGGCTTTCAAAATGAAGGGTCTGCTATGAGTTGGTTCCACCTCAGTGGTACATAATCATCACAGCGACATAGTGGCCAAACTGCAATCTTAGGTTTATCCTATCGGAATTTAAAAACCATCTCAAAAATATATTTGATGCATTGAAGAATAATGAATAAAGAAAGACCAATTATTTTGTGTGGTATTATCTAGGTTATCAAACATGAAAAACTACTCCTAAAAAACAAAAACAAAACCACACCTAAAACACACACACATATACACACACAAAGAAATCACATTGAAGACAGAAAAGAGGGGATAAAAAGACAAAAATTAATGTCAAAAGAGATTATGAAACTTGCTCTTGAACGTAGAAAAACTAAAGTGAAAGAAAGGAATGATGAAATAAATTACCTGAAGAAATTTCACAGAGCCGCAAAAGATAAAGCAAAATAGTATAACAAAGTGTGAAAATGTTTGAGTTAGAAAACAAAGTTGAAGAACCCAACCAGCATTTCCCAAATAGAAATGAAGAAAATTCCTTTTTCAGTATCAAGAAATTAAGGAAGTTTAAAAAGAAAATGAAAGGCACACATAGAGGTACAGCGCGTGCATGCGTGCATGTGCGTGCGCACACACACACACACACACAATTAACACTCTATCATTTCAGAAAGTATCATATAACTAAAAATCAATAGTACTGAATGAAGTTCAAGCTGCACTGAAGGTATAGGAACAGAATAAATCTCTAGGAATTCAATAAATACTAATTGAGGTGTTTCAACAAATGGATGCAACTCTAAATATGCTCATTTATCTATTTTTAAAAAGATCCAGGGGGAAACTACCTACAGACTTATTGAAAGAAACAAGTAATTTTGCCCATTATAAAGATAAAGCAACAGAATGTGTAAATTATCAAGCAATATTATTAATACCACAAATAGTAAGATCTTACTAAAGATTATTCATCACAAAAATCTGTGAAGCTGGTTTCAGAAGAGACTGAAACAAGGGATAATATTGCTGATATGAGATGGATCCTAACTTAAAACAGAGAATACCACAAAAAATAACAAGATTAAATAATAATTGATGACTTTGAATTGTGGTGATGACAATGAGTATTGAATACACTATAGTATACCAAAGTCTGCCAAAAGAAGAAACTTGTCTTGGAAGGAGTCTATCCAGAATGCTCCTTAGAAGTAAGGAGGTTAGAATTCCTCTCACATACTTTGGAAATTTTATTAGAGAGACAAATCTTTGAAAATGACTGCAATAGTGGGTATAAAAGCAGAGAAAATTTTAAGGATGTATGTGATTGTGCCAGGTTTTGATTTGGTATGTATAGCGCTATTTTGGGTCAGAGTTTACTTGATAACACCTAACAAAAAAGAAAAGCTCTGATGGCTAAATGGTAAGGAGTTGTGCTGTCAACCCAGAGGCATGTGGTTCAAATCTACCAACTGTTCCACGACAAAATATGGTCAATATCTTTCAATGTGATTTACAACCTCTGAAAATCTGCTGGAGAGTCACCTATTACACAATTCCAACTCAACAACACACAACAATAAATATATTAGTCGTTCCATACATTTTTCCTTAAATTGAGAGCCTTCACAAGCATCCCTATCTCTTAATCCTTGTGTTTGTTTCCTTTAATATCCAAAATCTAAACGGGTAATATTTTAATTTCTTCTTACATAAAAATGCATTGTATATTGGACTATTGAAAGGTAGGCAGTTCAAATTCACCAGACACTGTAGTATAACGAGGAGAATATCAATCCTATGGGAGATTGATATATAAATCCTGTGGAGGATTTGTAGCCTCATAACCAGGAGCTTCATCACAAGTCAAAATTAACTCAACAGCAATGGTTATGGTTTTTAGTTTACCGAAAGGTCGGGATCCGCTTTACATATTCTAGGCTCTGTGTCAGTTCTGCCTCTGACAATCAGATGTGTTCTCCAGGTACAAATATTTATTTTATGAATTTTCCTCAGATTATTTGGTACAATAAAGAGTCTTCTTGTAAAATTTACCCTTAAGATTTTGAGAAATTTGCATTTATAAATGTGATCCAAATCTAAGAGCTCTTATCATTTCGGGAAGAGAATTGAGTCAGGAACATTCCTGGAAGTAATTTTTCTCGAAGCGGATTTTTTGTGGTACTTTTGAAACTGCTGCAAAAATGCCCAGACCGTCTGATTTTTAAATTAACTTGGTCTGAGCTCCAAGTACTCATTGTGTTCAGTATCTTTTCAGATGTATCCTCAGTAATGGCATTGTGAGAAGTGTGGAAAATGTTTCCCGTGTTTTCAGTATTTATGCAAGCACGTACACGGGCGCACGCATGCACACACACACGCACGCAGATAACTCTGAAGACTGAACTGGAGCGTAGAGAAGCGAAAGCACAAGGAAGAATTCAAGATACTAAAGAGCTGAACAGAAGACTCCAGAAGGCAGCACGGAATGACAAAGCAAAATATTACAATGAAATGTGTGTGCAAGGAGCTAGAGTCGGAAAGTCAAAAGGGCCAAACTCGTTGAGCATTTCTTAAGCTCAAGGAACTGAAGAACAAATTCAAACCTAGAGTTGCTATAATCAAGGATGCTTTAGGCAGAATATTAAATGATCCAGGAGGAAT
>NW_006399763.1:25264510-25266532 GCF_000299155.1 Elephantulus edwardii | reverse complement strand
GGAGGGGAAGACCCTCTATGAAGTAGATTGATTCAGTGACTGGGGTAATCCGGATGGGTGTGTCAGAGGCAGTGCGATTGGCACAGGATAAAGCAGAGTTTAAGGCTGTTTTACATAGGGTCGCTATGAGTTGCAAACCACTCAACAGCACATAACAACATCTATATCTAGATCATCTATTGAATCTATCTCATCTATGTCATCTATATGTATACACACACACACACACACACACACACACACACACACACGTGTGTATAAAAGTTGTTGTTGTTGTTATGTGCCGTCGAGTCATTTGTGATACATAGCGACCCTACATACAACAGTCCTAAACCCTGCTCTATATCTTGCCAATTTTACAGATTCCAACATGCCTATCCTCACAGCTCCAGTGATGGAACCACTCCATCTCATGGAGTGTCTTCTTCTCCTGCGCTGTCCCTCCTCCCTCCCAAGTAAGATGCCCCTCTCCAAGGACTGCTCATGCCTTGTAACATGTCCAAAATATGTCAGATGGAACTTCAGAATCCTTGCCTCCAAGGAACAGCCTGGCTTTATCCTCTCCAGAACGAACTTGTTTGTCTCCAAGCAGTCCATGGTATATTCAGTACTCTTCTTCACCACCAAAGCTCAAAGGTATCAATTCTCCTTCTATCATCCCTAGTCATTGACCAGCTCTTTGACACATAATAAGTAGTTGCAAAGACCATGGCCTGTATCAGACGCACCTTAGACTCCAGACTGACATCATTACTCCCAGTACTTTGGAGAGGTCTCTGACAGTAGAATTTTCAAATGAAAATCATCTTTTAATTTCCTGGCTGCTGGTACCAAGAGTGTTGATTGTAGAGCCAAGTAAACTGAAGCTGTCAACAATCTCAATCTCTTCACCATATATCATGATACTGCCAGTTGGCCCAGTGGTAAAAATCTTTGTTTCGTGATGTTGAGCTTCAATCCATATTGAAGGCTGCACTCCTTGACCCTCTGCAGCATGCGCTTTAGGTTCTTGTGAGTTTCAGCAAGCAGGGTGGTGCCACCGGTATAAAACAGATTGTTGATGAGTCTACCTCCAATCCTAATGCCACATTTCTCCTCATATAGCCCTACCTCCCGGATAATCGGTTCTGCATATAGACTGAAAGATATGGAGATAAGACACATCTTTGACACACACCCTTCCCAGTTTTGAACCATGAAGTGCTTCCTCGCTCTGTTCTGAAAACTGCCTCCTGGTTCAAGTATAAGTTTCACATAATCAAAATCAAATGTTCTGGGATTCCCATTCTTCTCAGAGTCAGCCACAGTTTGTTATGATCCACACAGTAAAAAGCCTTTGCATAATCAATGAAACCCAGACAGACATTCCTCTGGTACCTTCTGCTTTCAGCTAAGATCCATCTGACATTAACTATAATAAATCTACAGCCACAGCCTGTTCTAAATCCAGTCTGAACTTCAGACAGTTCTCTCTTGATGTGCTGTCCTGTGTGTTTTGTATAATCTTCAGCAGAATCTTGCTTGCATGTAATATCAATGATAATTGTTCAATATTTTCTACGCTGTCGGATCGCCTTTCTTTGAAATTGGAACAAATATAGGTCTCTTCCAGTTAGTAGGCAAAGTAGTTGTCCTCCAAATTTCTTGGCACAACTTGGTGAGCACGTGCAGGGCAGCATCTGTTTGCTGAAATGTATCTATCAATATGCTATCCGTTCCTGGGGCTTGTTTTTTGCCAATTCTTTCAGAGCAGCTTGAACTTCCTCCTTCATCATCACAGGATCTAGCTTATACATTGTTCAACAAAATTATTTTGTGTCCACCAATTCCTTTTGGTATTATGACTTTGTATACTCTATGTTATTTTAATGCTTCCTGGATCATTTAATATTCTGCCCAAAACAATTTTTAGTATTGCAACTCAAGGTTTTAATTTGTTCTTCAGTTATTTCAGCTTAAGAAGTATTGAGTGAGTTCACCCCTTTTGATTTTCTGACTCAAGCTCCTTAGCTCCTTACCCGT
>NW_006399763.1:25246573-25263844 GCF_000299155.1 Elephantulus edwardii | reverse complement strand
GACTGTGTGGATCATAGCAAACTGTGACTGACTCTGAGAAGAATGGGAATTCCAGAAAACTTGATTGTGCTAATGTGAAACCTATACTTGGACCAAGAGGCAGTTGTCAGAAAAGAGCAGGGAAACACTGCATGGTTCAAAATTGGGAAGAGTTTATGTCAGAGATGTGATCTATGTCCATACCTTTTCAACCTATCTGCAGAACATATTATCTGGGAGCCTTGGCTCTACGAGGAGAAGTGTGATATCAGGATTGATGATAGACTCATCAATAATCTGCATTATGCAGAAGACACAACCCTGCTTGCTGAAATTGATGCTTGCTGCAGAAGGTCAAGGACTGCAACCTTCAATATAGACTGAGGCTCATCATCAAGAAGACAAAGATTCTCACCACTGGACCAATTGGCAGCATCAGGATGGATGGTGAAGAGATTGAGATTGTTCACAGCTTCAGTTTGCTTGGCTCCACAGCCAACATTCTTGGCACCAACAGCCAGGAAATTCAAAGACATATTGCAATGGGAAAGTCTGCTGTTAGGGACCTCTCCAAAGTGCTGAAGAGCAATGGTGTCACTCAGGAGACTAAAGTATGCCTGATACAGGCCATGGTCTTTGCAATCAGTTGTTATGCATCAGAGAGTTGGCAATTACAAGGGAGGATAGAAGGAGAATTGATGCCTTTGGGCTGTGTTGCTGGAGAAGAGTATTCAATGTACCCTGGTCTGTTAAGAAAACATACAGGTTCATCCTGGAGAGAGAAAAGTCAGACTACTCCTTGGAGGCAAGGATTCTGGGGCTTTATCTGACATACTTTGGACATGTTGTTACAAAGGGGTCCAATCCTTGGAGAGGGATGTCATGCTTGGAAGGGTGAAGGGACACCTCAGGAGGGGAAGACCCTCTATTAGGTGGATTGATTCAATGATTGAGGTAATCGGGATGGGAGTGTCAGAGACAGGGCGATTGGCACAGGACAGAGCAGGGTTTAGGGCTGTTGTATACAGGGTCGCTATGAGTCGCAAGTGATTCAACAGCACATAACAACAACAACAGCAATATATGAATATGTGTGTGTGTTTGTGTGTGTGTGTGTATAAAATACACACAATGTATATATATTTAAAGACCAAATGCCAGCTTCTGATAATTGCTAATCTAAGGGATTAATGTTAAAATTAGATCATCTTATTTTTCACTTTGAGTCCTGTTCAGGTCATGTTACATATCTTCATCTTCATTACATTGTTTTACTTTGCTACTCTTGAGAGCATAGTGAAAGTTGGACAGGTAAGATCATCCCTTTGAATATATGCTGCTTATATCTCTGATGACTTTGGAAAAACTACCATGACAGTTCAAAAGATAAATAATCTTAAAATATATTCTCCAGAAATCTTCTTCTAATAGAAAAATAATTTACTAACTAACTCTTATTTTAAAAAGCTAATAGTACTAGTGGGAAAAGGCATTATTTTTATTAAATGATGTTTGTGTGTGAATGTGAAAAAGTCTCATGTCAGGCTACCTGAATTAGGAGATTAAATCTTGATGATAGTTTCCCTTACTTTTGTCAAAGTTAGATTACTTTCCTATTTGTTCTATTTTGTATTTATTTTGGCTGACAACATAAAGCAAATTGAGTCTTTTCTATAACATGTAAAAGTACAAATAACAATAAAACAACTTAAAAGAGGTTAAATGTTAAAGGTGGAGGATTGAATATATTAATATATTTATCTTCCCTCAGAGAATACAATAAAATGAGGAATAAGCAAAAACAAATTCACAAGGATGTGAAAATAAGAATGGGAAAAAATTGCAAAGCAAATTTGGAAAGTGAAAGCAGATGGATGGTGAATAAAGAATTTATCCAAAGTGAGAAAGCTGTCAGCGTGGATACAATGTGTTTTGCACAGCTACCAAAAGGAATGTGAATTGGTGGCAAGTTATCACTGAAAAACAGTTGAATGGAGAGTGGAAACATGAGTCTTGGTATAAGTGTTTGTAAGAACTCATTAGATGCTCATATCTTCTCAGGAGTGATGGCTGTCGATTAGGTTTCACCAAGGGTTTGTGGATTAAAAGATGTGAGAGCTAACGTAGTGTTACATTGAGGTGTACTACTGAGTCAGAACTGACTCATAATTGAGCCTTCAGTAGGTTTTCAGAGGCAGTAAATCACATGAGAAGAGATTACCCAACTTTGTCCCGTTGCGCATCTGGTACATTCAAAACTCATGCTTTCAGTGTGGTAGCATAGCTCCCTACCACTAGGCCACCAGCACTTCTACAGATTCTTTGTTGTTGCTGTGCACTATCAAGTCAGAACTGACCCAAACCTGACTCTCCAGTAGGTTTTCAGTGGCAGTAACTCATCATTCTCCTATGGAGCACCTGGTGTATTCAAACCTTTCAAGCCTTTGGGATTGCAGCACAGATTTTTACCCTATGTCACCAGAGCTCAGAGTTAAATTATTCTTTCTCCAAACAATGTGAGACCTAGAGTAAGTTTGCTTTTGTCAGAGTTGGCTTAATTTCTCTCCAAAGAGTAACTGAAAATTTACATGTTGAACTTTGGGATTTATTTTTATTTTTCCTCTTTGTATACCATCGAATTGGATCCACCTGGCACAGGAGCAGATTGCCCCTCCTTCTACAGCAGAGCATCTGCTGGATTAGAACCGTGTGCCTTCAGGATTGCAGTGTGAACTTTGAGATTTCTATGTCTTCTCCTTTAAGCACTTATTTAATATTCAGAAAAAGGATTTTTTTTAAAAAAATCTGGTCACTGCAAGATAATTTATTTATATCTGATGTCTCCAATGAAATAGTATGCTCAGATTAAGATCAGCAAAAATTGAAGTTCATGTTACATTTATACTACAGATTATTAAATAATGTTTTTGATCCTTTGTTCTTAATTATAATCAGAAAGAATTAATGATTTTCAGAGATCTAAGAACAACTCTAAATGGTAAGAAAAAGACAAAGGGATACAAAGAAACAAACTGACACTAAAAACTTATATAAACTGTGATAGATAGATAGATAGATAGACAAATAGATTGATAGACAAAAAAGCATACGAGGGAAAAGTAGAAAACTCTTATGCTGTCCTACTGGTATGGAGTAGTGCTGCTCACCCAAAGGCATGTGACTAATATCCACGAGCTGCTCCAGTGAGAAAGATTGATCTTCTCTTCCTGTGAGATTTATAGCCCCGGAATCTGCTAGAGGGTCATCAATAAGTTGGTTTCAAGTTGATGACACACAGCAACAACACTAGAATTAATTATAATTACCCTGAAAGCTGTAAGTGAAGACGTGTCGGAGTCACTGAGACTGGCTCAGGATAGGGCAGGGATCAGAGCTGTTGTACATAGGATCACTATGAGTTATAGACAACCTGATGGCAATAACAATAACAAAGTAAAAAGTTACTGCTGTGACTAGTAAAGAAATTTTGGAGATGTGTATGGGAAAATATTAAAAAGAAGAAAAACAAAACATCATAGAAAGCTAAACCTGAAGTCTAGTAGAATGAAAATGCAAAGAAATGAAAATTATATATGATTTCGAGACTAAAATATTTTCCTGTCTAGATACTTATCAGTGAAAATGTTTAAGTGAAAATTTAAGTTTCTTGATTTATAACATTATGAACACCTTAATTAAAGAGAGAAACTATTTTCATATCAAGATAACTGTGGTAACCATCTCTTTGTCAGCGTCCTAAGCAATAAGATTAGATCACGTCAAGGTCTGAGTGAAACAGGGTTTTGTCCATCTAGCCAGATGATTAACACTTCATATAGCATTTGTTCTTCTGTTATTTTCTTTCACTGGATTGCTGCTCTTGGAATTTCTTTAATGTTTGAGGACACTGATTTAATGCTAAATACTGAAATCTGTAGGATGTGCGTACAAATGTATGCATATTTTGCACTTCTACTTTTTCTAGCTTCAAATAGTTGTGCACCTCATTGTGTCACTTTAAAGTCTTTCTGAGTCATTGACACTGGGCATTCTTCTCCAGTCTAATTCACTCCTGAGTCCTGCCAGTCTGTCTTATTTGGTTCCTGCTGCACTTCTGCCAGTGGCTCTGAGGGACATCAAAGTGACAGTGAATGTGTAGAGAAAGTTGATAAATGGTACACTTATGGGCCACTTTGAAGTCCTGCAGTGTCACCAGAAATACCACAGTGAAACCAAAACAATGGGGAGTAGGGGGTAGGGAATGGACTGCTACAAGAAATAATTTTCAGGGGATAGAAAAACATGTCCCTGCCAAAGTAATATTTGCAAGGAAAGGAGATTGTTATATGAGTAAGAATAATAAAATTTATAGAGAACTAGGATGAACATTTTTATTTGATTTATACAACTTTCTAAAATACATTGATGAATTAATTTTCTTTTGCTTGGCAGTGACCACTGTTTCAGCACATCTATAAATAATTAAATAGTGTTTTTTATATACATCTATTATGTAGACTTTTGTTCTGAACACTGTTCCCTGTGTTTTGCTTTTGAAAAGCACCCTTTACAACAGGGAAAAAAAAATCAGAGAAATAAAGGCCACAGACATGAAAACTACTTAGTGATATTTGAATCCATCTGATGTAAAATCCAAATGTAGACAAATGCTTTCTACTTATGAGAAAATATTTGTGTAGCAAGTCTGATTTTTTATCACACCTAGGCAGGTATACCGGCATTCTCTAATGAGTGTATTTATTGGAATTCTACTCTTAGCTTCAGAATCAATATTAGAATCTTGAAAGATCTGAGGCATAAATTTCTGAATATATCAATTTAATCTGTAGGCATCCTTCATAGGGACTTCAAAGGAAAACAAAATTATTTCTGAAGAAAACTAAATCCATGCCATATTGCTAATGTTCAGTTAGCAGCACTCTCTCTCTTTCTCTCTTTCCAAGCCCCTTCTCCACATCTGCCTCTTCAATGTAGGGAGACAGAGCTAGAGAGAAGGGCTCTGATGACATAGTAACTTGCTTGCTTGCTTTCTAAAATATTGGCAGTTGAACACACTAGCTACTTTTCAAGAGAAAGACAAGACAACCCACTAATTAAAGATTTACAAACTCGGTAGCCATATACTCAGTTCTACCATGTCCTACAGATTGACTATGAGTTAAAATCCACTCAAAGGCAGCTAACTTGGTTAGGGTGTTGTTCACAGTAGGTGCCTTGGAGACAACTACAACTCATATTGACCATATGAGCAACAGATCAAAACCTTACCCTATCCTGCCATTCTCACAATCTCTGCTCTGCTCAGGCCCATTTTTACAATCACTGTATCCATCATGTCATGGAAAGTCTACCTCTCTTTTGCTGATTTCTTACTTTTCTAGTGGTTGTTGTGTACCATCGAGTTGGAACAGATCCATAGCTTACCCTGTAGCAGGTTTTCAGAGGCAGAAATCACACAGGAGGAGATTGACCATCAAGCGTGTGAAGTGAAAACATCACCATATTTCTCTCTAAAGAGAACCTGGGTATATACAATAATCTTCCGCAACACAATAATTCAAAAGCAACTGAAAATATCTTGGTTTACGTTAGGTGAAACTTCATCTTTAAAATGCCATCTTTGAATAAGAGTAGAACTTTGAGTAAGTCCCTGACAACTTATTTGTTCAATGCAAATCTGAAATAGGTTAATAGATTCTAAACTTCTAACCTGTCAACCATTACAGCTCTACTTACTGATCCTCAGTACCAATGAGTCCTGTTTTATTCAAAGGATATCCCATCGAGTTTAATTTTCCTACAGAGTGGCTGGTGGATTTTAAGAATGAACCTTTTGCTTAGCAATGCATAAGTCATCTGAACTCCTTATTTATACTACCAGATGTGGGGGGGGGTGCATGTGCACATGTGTCTCTGTATGTAAATGTTATTGAGTACCATCAAGTCAGAACTGACTCATAGCTGACCCTCCAGCAGGTTTTCAAAGGCTGTTAATTGCCCAGGAAGTGATTGCCTATCCTTCTCCTAAGGAGCAGGTGGTGAATTTAAATCACGTGGCTTCAGGATTCACCAGAGCTCATATATATAAAACAACTCATTCCTCAACAACTCATTGAATCAGATTTGTACTTGACCTTCTAGAGGTTTTTCAAACTATAAATCACACTGGAGGAATTGTATATCATTTGTCCCATGGAGCTCACTGGTGGATTTGAACTGCCAAAGAGGAGCTGTCTTTGAGATATCCGCACTTCTCTGTGAACTACACAATATTATGTACAATTCTGTGTAATGATCATTTTTATTCTGTGTAGATTTTAGTGTCAGAATTCTCTTCACCTTTTCAATATCTCCCTGAGTTCTGGTAATATTTTTAAATTCAGAAATACTACCTCATTTCATCAATTTCCCCCTTTTTAAAATCTTTAGTAAGTCTATAGCTATAACCATAGTATTCTGTTGATGTATTCGGATATCAGTGTATTATTGTCTTTTATCCTTTATGCTCTCCTATCAAGGTTTTCCCGCTAAGCTCTTTCTTTGTGGCTGTTTATGGCACTCTAGAGTTATATTTGGAAGCAAGAGTTGCATCCACTTCCTCAGTAACATGCTTCTGGAAACTCTATGAACTTTGATAAATGTCAATAGTTGAAGAGGGGCTTCAGACCTTTTGTTCATAGAGTGGCTATGAGTTGTGTTTGACTCGAAAGCAATCAACAACAACAACAGAGTTATTATATATTACTAGAAGTAGAACTAAAAAGAGGTCTCTATTGAACCTAGGTACCTCAGCTAAGGACTCAGTCTCAGTTTAAGACAATCTTTGAATCAACTCAGGGACAGTTTTAGGGTATGACTAAAGTGTCATCTTCTCCCTGTTTCCTTTATGGTCCCCTCTCCAAATAATTTCTTATGCCATTAAGACTGTTATGTTTTAACAAAAATCTGTTATTCTTATTAATGTTGTTTTAAGGATATAATATCTTGGTTTGATTATTTTCTACTAGAATATACATTTTATACAGTCAGTTACTATGTTACTTGTGTTGATAGGTACATTGATTCCACTATCACTTACAGAGACTATGAAAATGTTGCTAAGTGCCATTGAATCAAGTGTGATTCACTGTGACCATGTGAACAACAGACTTGAACCCTGCCTTTATCCTTTGAGGTCCTGATCATCTTGATATACTTGATCCCATAGTTGCAGGCACTGTGTCAATTCATCTTATAAAGGGTCTTCCTCTCTTTTAGTGACTCTTCCACCTCTCTACCTGTGATGTTCTTCATCAAAGAACATTGGTGTTGTTGATTGCCATTGAGTTGAGCATGACTCATAGCAACCCTATGAACAAAAGGCCTGAAGCCTCTCTACAACAATCAACATTTATCAAATTTATAGTTTCAAGACGTATGTTGTTTAGGAAGTCCATGCCATTCCTGCTTCCAATCACCAAAGAATAGCCTTTAGTATATTGTTGTTATGTGCTGTAGACTTGACTGTGACTCATAACAACCCTATGAACAACATTCCTGAACCCTTCCCTATCTCACTGTCTATGACACATCTATTCCCTTTAGTCCAGTTACTGTATTAATCCTTCTCATCTGAGGTTTTTCTCTTCTGCATTGATTCACCACCCTTCCAAGCATGATGCCTTTTTCCAAGGACTGGTCCATCCTGGCAACCTATCCAAAGTATGTGAGAAGGAGCTTAAAAATCCTTGCCTTCAAGAAACAAGCTGTTTTTTCTCGGTCCAGAACAGACTTGTTTGTTCTCTTGGAAGTCCAAGGTATGTATGTTCAATACTCTTGTCCAGCACCACAACACAAAGACATCAATTATTCGTCTTTAATTTTTGTTCACGCTTCACCAGCATGGCAAATAACATATAGAAAATATCCTATAGTGAGTGAATGAATGAATGATTGACTATCTCATTTATAACTTAATAGCAAACTTCTTTCAGAATTATTCATTTGAATCTTTTTACATAGTCAAGTAATAATGCTAAATAGGAGTATACACCTGGGAATAGAATTTAAATGTTTAATTTGCATGAAAACCTATTAAAATTACCTTTAAAAAGGAAAGAAAAGATACAAATTTTAAAAGATGTGTAGATTTCCAAAATAATACTATTCTGAGATTAATGGTAGTCTGTACATACATTTCAAAAATATGTAATGCCTAAATTGGAACAAGCTGTGAGCAAACCATGACATAACTGTTGTTACAGAACATAAAAGGGGGATTTTTAGGGATTGTTACAAAACTTAACTGACATGAGAAGACTGATAAATGCCTTCCAGCACATACAGCGGGGCGGGAGGGGGGGGCATGTGAGATGGAAAGAAAGGAAGAGAGAAGGAAAGGGAGAGAGAAAGAGACTTTATTAAAGGTATTTCATAGAAAAGTAACAAGTAGAAGCATTTTTTGCTTTTTTCAGCAATATATTAAGTATTTATATCATACACAGTCAGTAGGGACGGAAAGTATTAGAACATAGAAAACATTGAAATAATTATGTAACTATGTTTACTGTATATTGCAGTAACTAGGTGGATACTGCTAATGAAGAAAAAGAATTAATTTCATTGAAGTGAATGACCCATGCATCTATCAACTAATGTGCTAGAAAAGTGTATTTGCACTTCTTCATTCATTTTAATTTCCATTTTTAGAATAAAAATTTTTATTGTTGTTATTGTTGTTGTTAGCAATCAAGTCAACTGTGACTCATAGTCATATTCTTTTTCACATAGTCCAGCTTCTTGAAAGATTTTTGCTCAGCAGCAAAATTTAATAAGTCTGCAAAAAAAGGATACAACCCGGATGCAAAACTTTACAAATTTTAAACCATTTATTGTCTCAATCTTCTGTTCAGACAATTTTTCCTTGCATTTGAAAGAGTATACGTTTTGCATGAGAACAATTACTTAGTATGATACCACATAAGTTTTGTATGAGTACAATCACTTAGCATAATTCCACATATAATTGTCAGATATTAGTAAACTACTATTTGGAATGTAAAATTTTCATATACTCCTACTTCACTGCTCTGTGATCTTTAGAAAGTTAAGATATATGTATATAAATATCAATATATCAACATATTAATGTATCTCTATCTCTCTATCTCTATCTCTATCTAATCTCTATCTATATCTATTTCCATATCTATATCTCTATATCTCTATATATCTATCTCTATATCTCTATACTATATATCTATATATCTCAATATCTCTATCTCTATCTCATCTATCTCTATCATCTCTATCTCTATCTCTATCTCTCTATCTATCTCTATATCCATATCCATATCTATCTATATATCTCTCACCACCAGACACTACTGAGACATAAAGGTATAGATTATTTTTCCAATGTTGAGATGATTATTTTCAGTGGAAATAATCAATATGTGAAATAAATATTATTTAAATTCTTACAGATCTTATATTCTAGGATAATTTGGATATTCTAATTTATGAGACAATTAATGGTTAGTACTTTAGCTTATTTTTAGGAACGACTTGTATTGAGTGTATACAGAGAGGCAACAAAAACAAAACAGTAATTCTGAGTGAAACAGCCAGTAATTTGATTGAAATAAATACTAGTAATTTCACAGCAGAATGTTGCTTCTTGGTGATCACTTCTGGGATTACTTCCAGGGCATTTCCTGAGAAGGTAAAAATGGTACTCAAGCTGCAGCAGATGACTGATCAACATTTAGCCTAAGACTAATTGGTTACAGAGCTATTTCCTACTATCTCTTCTTAAAATGCATTTTAAGAGAAAGAGTAGAAAATTTGTTGGCAACCTACTCTAAGGTTTTTTTCTAGAATCTTTTGTGATAAAGAACTAAAAAAAGAGGAGAATTTAGATATTCAGATTTCAGGT
This sequence comes from Elephantulus edwardii, assembly GCF_000299155.1. NCBI lineage: Eukaryota > Metazoa > Chordata > Mammalia > Macroscelidea > Macroscelididae > Elephantulus > Elephantulus edwardii. Next base: position 25,253,928 of record NW_006399763.1, on the reverse strand, counting down.
ATGAAATATATATATATGCAATGTCTTTAATTTGGTAGGTCAAAGAAAGAAATTTTCTTAATCTAACCCTTTTATGAAGTTAGGGTTCTTATAAAAAGTATTTGCAATAAATAAATCATTGATTGTACAAAATTCTATCATCCTATATCCACCTTAATTTCTGTCTCCAAATACATGTTTTCCAACTAGTGATCCTTCTTCTCAATTCCCAACTTTTAAATTCCCGTAACCCATTAAAATTAGTGCATCTTGACTGCATGTTTAATAGATATCTGACTGTAAAAGTTGGTAGAAATCTTCAATTTCCTTCTCCTTGGCTCTAGATGTTGGTGAATTTGTTGTATTTGAATGATAGTTGTATTCACTGGACTTCCTTGTATGCACATGACTATTATTCTGTCACTAACAACATTTGACTGTGTGGATCATAACAAACTACGGCTGACTCTGAGAAGAATGGGAATCCCAGAACATTTAATTGTGCTAATACGAAACCTATACTTGGACCAAGAGGCAGTAGTCAGAACAGAGCAGGATAACACTGCATGGTTCAAAATTGGGAAGGGTGTATGCCAGGGATGCATCCTGTCTCCATACCTTTTCAACATGTATGCAGAGCAGATTATCCGAGAGGCTGGGCTCTATGAGGAGAATTGTGGCATCAGGATTGGTGGAAGGTCTATTAACAATCTGCGTTATGCAGATGACACAACCCTGCTTGCTGAAACTGAGGAGGACCTCATGCACTTGCTGCGAAGGGTCAAGGACTGCAGGCTTCAGTATGGACTAAGGCTCAATGTCAAGAAGACAAAGATTCTCGCCACTGGACCAATTAGCAGCGTCAGGATGGATGACGAAGAGATTGAGAGTGTTCACAGCTTCCGTTTGCTCGGCTCCACAGTCAACACTCTTGGTACCAGCAGTCAGGAAATCAAAGAGTATCGTGATGGGAAAGTCTGCTGTTAGGGACCTCTCAAAGGTACTCAGGAGCAACAGTGTCTCTCTGGAGCCTAAGGTGCGCCTGACACAGGTCATGGTATTTGCAATCGCTTGTTATGCATCAGAGAGTTGGACAATGACTAGGGAGGACAGAAGGAGAGTGGATACTTTTGAGCTGTGGTGCTGGAGAAGGGTACTGAATGTACCATGGACTGCCAGGAAAACAAACAGATTCATCTTGGAGAGGATTAAACCAAGCTACTCCTTGGAGGCAAGGATTCTGGGGCTTCGTCTGACATACTTTGGACATGTTGCCAGGAGGGACAGGTCCTTGGAGAGGGACATCATGCTTGGGAGGATGGAGGGACAGCACAGGAGGGGAAGACCCTCTATGAGATGGATTGATTCGGTGACTGTGGTAATCAGGATGGGTGTGTCAGAGGCAGCGCGGTTTGGCGCAGGATAGAGCAGGGTTTAGGGCTGTTGTGCATAGGGTCGCTATGAGTCGGAAACGACTCGACGGCACATAACAACAACAACAACATTGTATTTTAAGATAGAATAAGAAATGACTTTTTAAACTATGAAAGCAACCCTATTTTTACTCACCTTTTTAACTTCAGCACAGTCGATCATATGATCACCTAACTCAGTGTGTCCCATGCTAATTCATCTCATTACACCAAGAACAATCTCCGTTATGTAGATTACACGACTCTGCTTGCTGAAACTGAGGAGGACCTGAAGTGCTTGCCACGCAGAAGGTCAAGGACTGCAGCATTCAATATGGATTGAAGCTCAGCATCAAGAAAACAAAGATTCTCATCACTGGGCCAATTGGCAGCATCATGATAGACGATGAAGAGATTGAGATTTTTTACATCAACAGTTTGTTTGGTTCCACAATAAAAATTCTTGGTACCAGGACCAGTAAATCAAAAGACAAATTGTCTTGGGAATAACTATGTCAATTTGGGTACTAAGGTGCACCTAATTCAGGCCATGGTCTTTGTAATTGCTTGCTATGCAACAGAAAGCTGGAAAATGTCTAGAGATGATAGAAGAATTGATGCCTTTGAGCTGTAGCACTGGAAAAGAGTATTGAATATACCATGGATGGCTAGGAGAACAAAAAGATTTGCTTTAGAGAGGGTGAAACCATGTGATCTTTGGAGGAAAGGATTCTGAAGCTTCGTCTGAATACTTTGGACACATTGCAAGGACGGACCAGTCCTTGGAGAGGGACATCATGCTTGGAAGGGTGGGGGGACAGCACAGGAAAGGATGACCCTCAATGAGATGAATTGATTAAATGACAAAAGTAACAGGAATAAGTGTTTCAGAGACAATAAGGTTGGCACAGGTAGAGTAGGGTATGAGGCTGTACATAGAGTTGCTATGAGTCACAAGCTGCTTGATGGCACATGACAACAAAAAACAACCTTTTTCTGAAGCTTTGATGGCCTATTGGTGAGGATGTATCCTATCTCCATAGATTTTCAACATATAAGTAGAACAGATTATCCAGGAGGCTGGACTCTATAAGGAGAAATGTGGCATCAGAATTGGAGGTAGACTTATCAAAAATTTGTGTTAAACAGATGGCAAATTGATACAAACCTTCTTGCTAAAACTGAGGAGGACCTGAAGCATTGCAGCAGAAGGTCAAGGACTGCAGCCTTCAATATGGATTGAAGCTCAACATCAAGAAAACAAACATTCTCACCATTGGGCTGATTGGCAGCATCATGATAGATGGTGAAAGGATTGAGATAGTTGACAGCTTCAGTTAGCTTGGTTCCATAATCAACACTCTTGGTTCTAGCAGCCAGGAAATTATAAGATGATTTGCATTTGGAAAGTCTGCTGTCAGAGACCTTTCTAAAGTACTGAAGTATGCATGAGAGAGCTGGACAATGACTAGGGATGTTAGAAGGAGAGTTGATGCCTTTGAGCTGTGGTGTTGGAGAAGATGAATATACCATGGATGGCTAGGAGAATAAAATGTTCATCCTGGAGAGGGTGAAGCCCGGCTGCTCCTTGGAGGCATGGATTTTGAAGCTTTGTCTGATATACTTTGGACTTGTTTCAAGGTGGAGAGGGACGTCATGCTTGGGATGGTGGAGGGAAAGTTCAGGAGAGGAAGACCCTCAATGAGATGGATTTATTCAGTCACTCGGATTAGTGGATAGGTGTGTTGGAGACAGTAAGTTTGGCAAGGGATACAGCAGGGTTTAAGGCTGTTGTTGCTATGAGTTGCATGTCACTCAACGGCACATAACATAAACAACAACCAACCAAATGGAGATTCAGCTGTGAGCTGATGGCACACAACAAGAACTCTTTCATGACAACATTTTTGTTTTTGTGTTTTTTTCTTTACTTTAATGCTTTTTAACTAAAGGATTGCAAGTTAAATATTATAGTTTTGGTAATCTTTGATTATGCATGATAGATAATTGTAAGTAGTATGTGGGACGTAAAAGTACTAGTTTGTCTCTAGGTAGGAGAGGTGAAATAATCCAGGAGTAAAAATTATTTTATTTCCTCTTTTTTTTGAGGAAGGCTTTTGGAATATGAAATAACCTATAATAGTATAGTTAGTTGCTGAGTGGAATGCAAAATCTGGGAACAAATTAGAAGAATCTGTATTCAGAAAGTGTGGACATGGTGATAGGAATGAGGCAGGAAATAGAATTATAGAATTTTGGATAATCAAGGACTTAAGTCATTGTAAATACTTTGTATGAGAAACAAAAGGGCTACTATACCCATGGACCACACATGATGGACTATGTAAAAATCAGATTTATTAAATATGTGGAAACAATCACTGGTGAAACTCAATATCACCTGTGAAAACTAGGCCAGGTGCTGATTGTGGAATAGAAAACAGAAAAAGAAATATTCACGCAAGTTCAAAATGAAGCTAAAGAGAATGAAACAAAAACTACAAGAACCAAATTTTGACCTTGAGTCTATCTCATTTGAATTTAACCATCTCAGTAACAGTTTTAAGGCCTTGAACAATAATGAACAAACCTGATGAGCTGTGGATATCAAGAATATGATCCATCAATACTGCAAAAGGACATTACAAAGTAAGAGGAGGAAGAAGAGACTGAATATTGCACTAGAATGTAGAGATGATAAAGAAAAGGGTAAAAGCTGAGAAGTTAAGAAACTGAACAGAGATTTCAAATGTTTGCTTGGGGAGACAAAGGAAAGTGTTATAATAAAATGTCTAAAGAGTTGTAGTTAGAAAATCAAGAGGGACAAATACATTTGGCATTTCTCAAGCTGAAGAAACTGAATAACAAATTCAAGTCTAAAGATGAAATACTTTACGATTCTTTGAATACAATATTGAATGATCTAGGAAGCTTCAAAAGAGGATGAAAGCAATGCACAGAGTCACTGTATAAAAATAATTGGCTGATACAGAATTTCATGAATGACATATGATCAAAAGACAATGGTGAGGGAGGAGGAAGTTCAAGTTGCTCTGAAGGAATTGGCAAGAAAATAAGTCAGTAATTAATAGAATACCAATTGACCTATTTCAACAAGAACTGATTGGAAAAGATCTATATTTACTCCTCTTCCTAAAAAAGTTGATTCAACAATGTGGGGAGATTATTAAACAAGATCACTAATGTCAGACACAAGCAAAATCCTGCTAAACACTGCAAGAGAACTTCCAGAGATACAAGCTGGATTTAATAGAGGTCATAGAACTAGGGTCATCATGGCCAATGTCAAAGCCTATTTATATTTTATTGATTATGCAAAGTCACCTGACTGTGTAGATAATAACATTGTGGCTGACTTTAAGAAGAATGGGAATCCCAGAACACTTGACTGTGCTTATGAGAAACATAATCTATATCTAGACCAGGAAGTAATCATCAGAACAGAGGAAGGAAAATCATTTTGATCATGGCTCAAAATCAAGAAAGAAGTATGTCAAGGATGTGCCCTTTCTCAATACCTTTTCAATCAATGTATAGAATAACTATTCGAGGGGCTGGACTTTATGAGGAGCACTGTGGCATCAGAATTGGAGGAAGATTCATCAATAGCTTGTGTAATGCATATGACGCACATTGCTTGCTGAAACTGAGGAAAACCTTAAACATTTACTGCAGGTCAAAGACTAGATGGCTCAATATCGATTGAAGCTCAACATCAAGAAAACAAAGGTTTTTACCACTGGACCAATTGGCAGCATCATGATAGATGGAGAAGAGATTGAAACAATTTTATCTTGCTTGGCCCAAAAATCAATACTCTTTGCTCCAGCAGTCAAGAAATCAAAAGATAAATTGCACTGAGAAAGTCAGCTGTCTGAGACCACTCAAGAGTTTTGAAGAACTTTAGTCCAGAGAGTAAAGTGTGCCTAATTCAGGCCATGGTGTTACAGTTATTATTCATCTTAGAGCAGATAATGAGTAGGGATGACAGAAAAGTAATAGATTCTGATGCTGGAGACAAGCAGTGAACATACCAAGGACTAAAAAAAAACCCCAAAAACCCCCCCCCACCACCTTAAACCCCCAACCCCCCACCCCCCCCCCAAAAAAACAATAATTAAGTCTATCCCAGAGAAAGTGAAACCAAGATACTGCTTTGAGGCAAGAATTGTGAAGCTCTATCTCATATACTTACAGGATGTTGCCAGGATGGACCAGTCTTTGGAGAAGGACATCATGCTTGGAAAGGTACAGGGACAGCACCAGAGAGGAAGACCCTAGAGAGATGGATTAACACAGTACTTTGGAGTTAGCGTGTTGGAGACAGTGAAATTAGTTCAGGATAGGGCAGGGTTCAGAGATATTTTTTATAGGATTTCTATGAGTTCCAGTTGATTTGACAGTAGATCACAACAATATAGTCATTGCACATTGTATAAGGTTGAAATACCAGTAACAAAAATATATAAATGGCACATATTTGTGACTAGGTCAGAAAGTTTGTCATGGCAGTATGCTTATGCTATATCTCTCCTAAAAATAATTTATTTAGTGTTAACTAATACTCTAAATCACACCTCTAAGTAATGTAAAGGAAACCATCAATATTGTACAAGCATCATCGCACTATACAGAAGATCAAAGAGACAAATTTTTTAACCAGATCTTATCTGTGTTAATCACAACCTCCTACTTTTCTGTCATACCAACTTTCACTTTATGCCATTTTTCTGGCCCTGACATCAGCACATTTTATATAAGTCACCGAGATACATATAAGCCCCAGAGGGTAAAAAATATAGCTGATACTTGCATATGTCACTGGTCTCTTGAAGCTTAAGAATAATTTTGCCCCTAATACGGAATTCAGATTTGTTTCTTCTTTAACATAGCAAAACCTACATCTTGCTAATCTGTGTCAACTATCTTTTCCATAAAAGCATTAGTTCTTCTAAAATGTTGTGTGGGTTTTATCATCATGTATACATATATATCATACATGTATAGTTGCACATGAATTTAATGACTGAATGTTTAAACACCATAATATAGCTTTGATGAATAATACATAATCACATTGAATGAATGAATGTACAAATACACACACATATAGATACATACTAAATATACATTACTTGTACTTACCTTTAATAAGTGAATGTTAAAATACCATAATATATCTTTATTTAATATAGTATAGATCAATACATGCAATCAATGAATTTTAATATTTCCAGGATTCCAACTGGAAGAGGAATAATAACTTTTAAGAACAAACAAGTGTATAATTGGCTCTAGTTATACATGTGATGCTTAAATGCCTCTTAAGCAACAGAGAAAGGTCCACTTCTGTTTCTAATTAGATACTAACAATTTCAATGTTGTTATTGTTATGTTCCTTCAAATCACTTGTGACTCATAGCGACCCTATGTGCAATAGCTTTTAACCCTGTCCTGTCCTGAGCCAGTCTCACTGACTCTGACACACCTACCCCCATTGTCCTAGTTACTGTATCCGTTCAACTCATCCAGGGTCTTCCTCTCCTAAACTGTTCCTCCCCTCTTCCAAGTATGATTCTCTTCTCCAACAGTTGTTCCCTCCTGGCCACATATCCAAGGTATGTGAGACAGAGCTTAAATATTCTACCTTCCAAGGAGAAACTTGGTGTCACCCTCTCTCTAGGAGATAATTATTTGTTTTCTTGATGGTCCATGGTATGTTCAAGAATCTTCTCCAGCACCACAACTTAAAGGCATCAATTCTTCCATCATACTTAGTCATTATCAAGCTCTCTGATGCATAGCAAATAATTCTGAATACCCTGAACTGGATCAGGCACATTTTAGTCTCTAGAATGATATTGTTGCTTCTTAGTACTCTAGAAACCTGACAACAGATTTACCTAATGGAAGGCGTCTTCCAGGTCAGACACAGCGAAACCC
>NW_006399763.1:25237824-25243318 GCF_000299155.1 Elephantulus edwardii | reverse complement strand
GCAGGATAGAGCAGGATTTAGGGCTCTGTGCATAGGGTCGCTATGAGTCGGAAACGACTCGACGGCACATAACAACAACAACAACAATTATTCTTTTGATTTCTTGACTGTTGGCACCAAGAGTGTTGGTTTTGGAGTCAAGGAAGCTGTAACTATTAACAATCTCAATTTCTTCTCCATCTATCATAATGCTGCCAATTGGTAAATTGATGAGAATTGTGTTATTGATGTTGAGCTTGGATCCATATTAAAGACTACAGTCTTTGACCTTCTGCAGCAAGTGCTTCAGGTACACCTCAATTTCAGTAAGTAAGGTTGTGTCATCTGTATAACGTAGGTTGTTGATTAGTCTTCCTCCATTCCTGATATCACATTCCTCCTCATAAAGCCTTGTTTCCTGAAGGATCTGTTCTACATCCATATTGAAAATATAGGGAGACAGGACACAGCCCTGACACATTCTCTTCCTGATTTTGAACCATGAAATGTTCCCTTCTCTGTTCTGAGGACTACTTCCTGGTCCAAATATAGGTTTCACATAAGTGCAATCAAGTGTTCTGGGCTTCTCATTCTCCTCAAAGTTAAGCATAATTTGTTGTGATCAACACAGTCAAATACCTTTATGTAGTCAATAAAAACCAGATAGATATCCCTCTTTGTTTTCTGCCAACATCCATCTGACGTTGGTGATAATGTCTCTAGTGCCACAGACTCTTGCACTTGAACTTTCTTGTGAATACAAACAGAAAATTAATAGGAACTTGTTTTGTAATTGACTAAAGTTAAATACTTTTCTTTTGTGGTTGTAATTTATTAAAGACAAATGCCTTTAATTAAAGTTAAAAATAGAGCCTGCTTCATATATATGTAGTATTTATACATAGATATTTGTTAGGTTATGAGTATCTGTATACTCATTCCTAGGATTTTAAACTTTCTATTTAGTTGATTTAGATGCTAGAAAACATAAGGCATTGGATAATTTACTTCCTAAATGGTCTGTAAGACCAAAATCAATAAAAACAAAAACTTTTATGGTCTTTTGTTCCTGTTTTACTCTTGAATCCACTTTCCAAAAGTTCTTTTGGTTTTGTTTGATACTTATCTTGTTCAATTTTTTTGCTGCTATGCTGAAGATACACCCCACCTCCACACCAATGAGGTCACACTACACACTGCTGGAGCTTGTCCTGCTCTGGATCTGTGCATATTTCTGACATCACTGGGCAGTAGGGCAATAAGGAGCAGATGAAAGTGGCCAAAGGCTTGATATATCGTATTGAGGTTACTTGGAAAGAAGGGGGAGAAACAGACTGTTGGGATGGGGTGAGAAAAGGTATCAGGAGGATGTTAGCAGAGAATGGAAAAGAAATGGGATCACTTCACATGTGCTGAGACAGGACCAATACTGAATCTGTTAGCAGTGTAACCAAGAGCAGACTTTCTTCTGTTCTTTCAAGTGAAATGCTTGTCAGACAGGTATTTCTCTAAAACTGTGCATCTCCAGTAAGACAGACTAGGAAGAAGGATTTGCCATCCACTTCCAAAATAACAGGTCTTCAAAACCTTATGTACAATAGCACATGCTTAGATTAGACTAGTAGATATGGTGCCTGAGATTAAGCCTTTGTATTGGAGGCAAGGATCCTGGGGCTTCGTCTGACATACTTTGGACATGTTTTAAGGAGGGACAGGTCCTTGGAAGGGACATCATGCTTGGGAAGGTGGAGGGACGGCGCAAGAGGGGAAGAACCTCTATGAGGTAGATTGATTTAGTGACTGGGGTAATCGGCATGGGTGTAACAGAGGCAGTGCGATTGGGACAGGATAGAGCAGGGTTTAGGGCGTTTGTCCATAGGGTCATTATGAGTCACAAGTGACTCGATGACGGCACATAACAACAACAACAACAACAGCCTTTGAAATCACAAAGGAGGAGGAACAGTGGAAAACAGACATAAGTGATTGGGATGTGAAATATAAGTAATAATGAATGTACGAAAATTGGATATTGCTAAAGAAAAAAAAAGGAACACATAAATATTGACATACTAGGCATTGGTAAGCTGAGCTGGATATTGGCATGGGTCATTTTGAACCAGACAATCATATGATCTACCATGCTGGACATGAAAATGCAAAGAAAAATGGAGTCATAGTCATAGTTAAAAACCCCATTTTTAATCAATATTTAAATACAAGTTTGTGAGCAATTGGATAATATGCATACACATATTGGAAGACCTATTGATACTACTATCATTCAAATCTATGCACCAATAACCAGAAATAGATGATTTCTACCAATTTTACAATCACTAATAAATCAAGCATTCAACCAAGATGCATTAATGAGTGACTGGAATACAATACTTGGGAACAAAGAAGGTTCACTAGTTGGAAAACATGGGCTTGGTCACAGAAATAAGGCTGGAGATAGAATGATAGAATTTTACACAAGCAATGATTTTGTCATTGCAAATGTTGATGTTGTTAGGTGCTGTTGAGTCATAGATGACAGATAGCGACCCTATGAATGAAAGACCTGAAAACTTGTATAACTTTTCACCATTTATCCACTTTCATAGGGTTTCTGGAGGCAAGCTTTTTTGGAAGTGGATGCCAGTCCTTTCTCCAAGCTTGTTTTAATTGGGGAGTTCCACCAAACACTGTCCACCATGGGTAACCATTATCGCATTTGACACATCAGTATCCAAAGTGTTTAGCATTACAGCAACCTCGAGTTATTTTGTATAGCAAGAATATTTGACCAAAAACAATTAAAACCAGGACTGAGGGCCGCAGATTAAAATCACCCACCTTTGGCTTGATAGCATCACTTTCTATCTACTAGGACAATAGAGCTCTCTCGTTGTTGTTGTTGTTGTGTACCATCAATTCATAGATGAGTCATAATGACCTGAACACTTGTATAACTTTCATCGTTTCTCCACATTCATAGAGTTTCTGGAGGCAAGCTATTTTGGAAGTGGATGTCACTCCTGCTTCCAAGCTTGTTTTAATCACGAAGCTTCATTTATCTACAGTTTTTAAACATATCCTTCCCTCTTTACAAATCCACATAGCCAAAGATATAATAACAATGAGTTCATCATTAGAAACTGTTACTGACTATTTTTTAACCAAAAGGGGATTTAGTTAATACAAAGCTGATAAGATTTGTGCCTTTTAGTAGCTTGTCATTTCAAAAATAGAAAGAAGGTGGACAAATATAGAACAGAATAAAAAGAATAATACAATGGTTTAAAAAGATGCTCCCTGGTAGATCTATTGATCTTAGACTAGACCATTATAATTGCTTTATAATCTTTTTAATGCACTTTTGCTTTAGAATAGTTTTATACTTGTAGAAAAATTTGCAATGGTTTTAGGGACAATTAATACATAATATATATCCAGTTCCTCTTATTATTAACATCTCAATTAACTGTAGTTCAGAAAGCTTGATGGTACAGTGGTTAAACTTTCAGCTCTAGTGGTCTAGTGGTAAGAAATTGCACTTGAAATCCAAAGACACATGGTTTAAATCCACCAGATGCTCCTTGGGAGGATGAGCAGTCTCCGCTCATGTAATTACTGCCTATGAAAACCTGCTACAGGATCAATGATGGGTTGGTTCTGACTAGATGGTAAACAAGAATCAGTCTATGGTAGAAATATATTACAGTTTACTCTCATAAAAACTACAACTTTGGAAATTTAAGAGAACAGTCTACCCTGTCCTGTAGGATTGCTTTGAGTAGGTATAACTTTAAAGGAAACAAGTTTGGCTTTTTACTTAGTGGCATCCACTTCCAAAATGGCTTGTCTCTGGAAACTCTATGTATGAACAGTGCTAAGGCCTTTCATTCATAGGGTCACTATGAGTTGTCTACAATGTGACGGCACCTAACAACAACAACAATATCAATAATAATACATTCTTTTTAACACCATATGTGCTTGAATGACCATAATAATTGTAAATGCCTTTGATAAAAAACACAAATGATAGCTAAACACATGGACTTCACCTGATTATCTATACAGGAATCAGACTGACTACATCTGTGGAAAGTTTGGAGAAGCTCAGTATCAGCTGTAAAATCTAAACTAGGTACAGATTGTGGAACAGGCCATCAACTTCTCATATGCAGGTTTAAGCTGAAGCTAAAGAAATTAAAACAGGACATCAGCAGCTGCCACTGCATCATAGGTAGCGACCGTGTTGTCAGTAGCCGCTACGTTGTCAACAGCTGCCACATCATCTGCAGCCAAGGATGGCTATTAACTAGGTACTTTGTAGGGATCATTGCTATTTGGCTGGACCACATGGGACCCCTTGAGCTCAAATAGAAGGGAGCAGGACAGCTGGAGCTTGAATGAGGTGGCAGACCCTGTTCTCTAATGGAAAACCAGGACTTCCTGATTTTCCATTCAGATACTTTGTGGGGATCACTGCTGTTTGACCCTTGGCCCTGTGGGCCTCTGCTCAAGAATCACAGTGAACACCAAATAGACTGGACCCATAGAGAAAAACATCATTATATATCATAGTCAAATTTTCCAAATTAAAGAAAAGGAAAGAATTCTAAAAGCAGCATAAGTAAAACAAAGAGTCATCTACAAAGGGAAAACAATTAGATTAAATTGTGATTTCTCAGCAAAATCTATGCAAGCTAGAAGACAATAGGATGGCATATACAGAAAGTTGAAAGAAAACAATTGTAAAATACATAAAACAATGGTTAACAGAATTGAAGAAAGAAATAGACAAAACTATAATAGTTGTAGAAGATTTCAAAACACAACTATCACCAAAGAAGAGGTCAACCCAAAACGAAGCTCAACAAATGTGCAGAAGATCTGAACTGCACAATCTGCCAACACAACCTAGTGGATATATTTAGGGAATTGAATCCAAATAATACTCAATTCACTTTCTTCTGAAGTTCACATGGTATGTTCTCCAGAATCAATTACATATTAGGACATAAAGCAAGCCTCAACAAATTTAAAACATTGAAAAATTATAAATTATCTTCTCAGATCACAATTCCATAAAACTAGAAACTAAACATGGAAGCAAAAATCTAGAAATTAACCAAAGGAGCATAAAGTTTACAAAATCATCCACGTGGAGTTAAATAATTCTCTGCTAGAACATGATTGCATTATACAAGAAATAATGAAGTTAAAAAATTCCTTGAAACAATAAAAAATGAAAATAGCAAATAGAGTAACATACGTATGATTGGAATTCTAGAACAGGGGAGTGATAGGAAAATCACTGAGAAAATAGTAGAAAACAGTGAAAGAAGTACTAGAAGAAAACTTCCCAGGTATTTTGAAGAGCTTCACCAAACACTGTCCACCATGAGTAACAGTATTCAGCTTCACAGCAACCATGAGTTACCTCTGTATAGCAAGTGGACATACCAGGGTTACACGACCTGGAATAATGTTTCACAAAAATAATTAAAGGCAGGCCTAA
>NW_006399763.1:25226190-25236931 GCF_000299155.1 Elephantulus edwardii | reverse complement strand
ATAGAGCAGGGTTTAGGGCTGTTGTGCATAGGGTCGCTATGAGTCGGAAACCACTCAACGGCACATAACAAAAGTAACAACATCTTTTAATATTGCAATTTGAGGCTTAACTTTGGTTTTTTGTTCTCTTAGCTTGAGAAATGCAGAGAGAGATCTTCCCTTTTTGTTCTCCAATTCCAGCTCTCTGAACTTTCCATTTATACTATTTTTCTTTGTCTTCTCGAGCTGTCCTTTGAGATCTTCTGTTAAGTACTGTTACTTTGGCATGCTTTCCCTTTTTTTTGGCTTCTCAATGCTCTAGTGTGATGTGCAGAGTCTGTTCTGACAACCATTTTGCATTTTTCTTTCTCCTCTTTATTTATAATGACCTTTTGTCCTCTTCATGGATGATAGCCTTTATATCATTCCACAACTCATATGATATTCTGTCATTGATATTAAATGCTTCAAACCTATTATTAAAATTATTTAGAATCAATGGATAAACTAATTATTTTAATGGGAGTATGTATCCCTTTGTTGTAAATTCATATAGTTGAATTGCTTCAGTATAATTTCTAGAATTTCAGCACAGTTCATTTTTAATGAAAAATCTAAAAACTACAGATTTAAAATGTACCGTACAACCACTGTATCTATAAATAACTCTACTCAGCACCTTTCTTTTATATAGTATGCAATATCACTTGAGTGAGTTCTTTCCGTTCGCACAGCAGCCTCCTGGTCTAAGTATGGGTTTCACATGAGCACAATTAAGTGCTCTGAGAATCTCATTCTTCTTAATGTTAGCCATAACTTGTGATCCACACAGTCAGATGTCTTTACATAGTCAAGAAATCATGAATATAAATTCTTCTGGTATTCTTTACTTTCAGCCATGATCCATATATATCAGCCATGATATCCCTGGTGCCATGGCCTATTTTAAATCCTTCTTGAACTTCCCACAATTCTCTGTCTATGTATGTTCTAGCTGTGTAAGTACTACCCCATTGTAGTTTCTGCTTCTTAGTATTGTACTGAATTTACAGTTCTTTTATAGACATTTTGTAATAAAGTCACAGACTATCCTTGTGGCATTTCATTGGGAGTGCCCCTTGATTTCCTTACCTGACTGTCATTTATATCCTTCTTTCTGTCACCATGACTACAAAAACAAAAACTTTATCTGTAGGCAGCATTAACCCTCTGATTGCTCATGTGTGTCTGTTTGCTGTTTCTCATTAGGGCTCCTTTCAATGCTAAAAAAAAGCTTGTTTTTCTCCTTGTTAAACAACCACAACAAAAAATAATCGTTACAATTCCAGGAACTGATGGGATACCAATTGACCTGTTTCCATTAACAGATGCAGTGCTGGATGTACTCACTAGTCTATGTCGGGAATTTTGGAAGACAATTGTCAGGTCAACTAATTAGAAAGGATCTATATTTTTTCCCATAACCAAGAAAGTTAATACAACAGAATGTGGAAACTATTGAATAATGTCATTGATATTACATGCAAGGAAAATACTATTGAACATCATTGAAAAACAGCTAGAACATACATAGGGAATTTCCAGAAGTTCAAGAAGGACTGAGATGAGGCTGTGGCACCAGGGATATCATGGCTGATGTAGATGGATCATGGCTGAAAGTAAAAAATACCATAAGATTGTCATTGAGTTAAATATGATTTATAGTGACCCTATGAACTAAAGACATAAACACTTTCTATAACTATAATCCTTACACTAAGTTTCCAGAGTTTCCAGAGGCATGTTGTTTAGGAAGTGGATGCCACTCCTGCTTCTAAACCTATATTAATCTAGGCACTCCACTGTCTCCCATGGGTATAATAAAAATACTTTGGTAGCTACTCAGCCCTTCTATTTTTAAATTCTACTGTTCATACCATTAAATAGTTGTAGTATACTCAGTGGCACGTACCAATGATAGCTAGCTAACTAGACTGCAATCCCAGAAGCATATGCATAGTTTAAGGCCACCAGCTGCTCCATGGAGAAGGATGGGCATTCTCCTCCCATGCAATTAACTGCCTCTGAAAACATACCAGAGTCAGCTATGGGTTGATTGTGACTCTACAGTACACAACACAAACACACACACAACTGTGTGGATAGATAGATAGATAGATAGATAGATAGATAGATAGATAGATAGATAGATAGATAGATAGATGATAGATAGATCTCATATACTTCTTCTAAGTCCTAAATAGCAACAATACCAGTTTAAAATCTAAAGTACACCTGATCAAAGCCACAGTATTTTCAATTGTTTCCTATTCTTTTGAAAACTGGACAATGAATAAGGAAGCCTGAAGAATAATCAATGTCTTTGAATTGTATTGAATATTCCATGAACTGCCAAAAGAACAAGCAAATCTGTCCTGGAGGAAGTGTAACCAGGATGTTCCTTTGTGTTATCTCACATAATTTGGGTATATTGACAGAAGGGGCTAATCCTTAGAAGAAACATCATGCTGCGAAAGGCATAGGGTCAGTGGAGGGAAGACTGTCAACAATATGGACTGGCAGAGTGACTCTAAAAATGGACTTGAGCATGTCATACATCATGAGGATGGCACAGAATAGGGCAAGGCTGTAGTCCACTAGATAGCACACAACGACAACATACATTTACTACTATGTATGCTTTTTTCAGAAGTTCTCATTTATTTTAGATATAGAATTGAAGTTTGGCAGCTAGACCATTTACTTGGGAAGGAGCCTTATTTATTTTTATTCCCAGTAATGTCTTTCAAACATTAAAGAACATAGAAAAAGAAAAGTCCTGTTATGTGATAAATCTTTCTAACTTTTCTAACTGAATATTCAGAATTAATAAAATTGCAGGAGATGAAGAAATGTTACTAATATTTAAGAAGAAAGTTTTATCTTCTTTCATTAACTTTGTATTAACCAGGTAAATAATATTTAATTTGAATTGACTAAATAGCGCCTAATAACAACAATCATAATTTTTAACAAAAGTGGATGGAGAGGACACTGTTGTTAATTATAACTATCAGAATAACATAAATGCTTTATTATGAATGAGGGCAATATAAAATATTTTCTCTACATATGGGGTAAAGGGGAGAAGGAGGGCTAGTGGATAGTAGATTAGTCCTTGTATTTTATCATTGAATGTATGCTCAAATAGAGCTTTAAAAATTTCAATCTGATAAGTTCAGAGTAAAAATAGAATTATATTCCAAAAGCCATAATTGCAGTAAAATCAATTAGACAATTTTTCTTGATCGCATTTGAAGCTTTGACATCACACATTCCGTTTATTTGCTTCTGGCCTAATAATTCTCTGCATGCTGGGAAAATTCTTTGTTCTCTGATAGAAGTAATAAAGCTGTCTGCACGGTTCCCTCTTGTGAGACATGGAGTGCTCCTATTTTATTTAATCTATTGGTGTGCAGCCTTTTCAAAGTAAACACTTCACACACACTGAACAGAGAAAGACATGCAAGGGGCTGGTCCGAGAAGAGTAAAAATTAAAAAGTACCCTGTGAAGAAATAATGATGGCTCTCTAAAAAAATTAAATAAATAAGAATCCCGGGTCAAGCGGGCCTGACTCTCATAGCTGCTGATTGTGGAGTGCCACATCTCCTCCCAGCGCCCCCTGTTCCATTCAGTTGTTCTTGCTGAATAGAAAGCATGGAGAAAATGAAGAGATCTAAATGCCAGCAGGAGATGAGCTGCATTCTTCGAGGCATGTCCTGAGCCTAGTCACCCAGAACAACTTGTGATCCCCGGACAAAGCCGTTCACAGCAGGTGGCCATATCAAGAAATTTTCCTCCTGGAATTAGATATTATCCCAGGAATCACTACTGAGTCAAACATAATGCCCCGTCCTGCTGGGTCAAGTAGGATTCCATTTCAATTTCTTTACACAACGATGCGTTTCATCTTGTCTGCGTACAATGACAGTGCTCAGGCATGAAATAAATTGAAGTGCCTGAAAGGCAGAATTATCCCTTGAACCTGCAGCATTCCCAACCCCAAAAACATACATTGTCAAGTGAGTTCCAGATAAGCAGGATCTTCAGCCAGTGTTTGTGCTGCTTGGCTTCCTTTAATCATACTCCCTTTTGCAAAAGGGATTTTCGAGGGGAAAAGATAAATCATTGCTGAGGGAAAAGGTCATTTTAAAAAGGCTTAAGAGGTTCATTTTGTGTGGCTTTCCAAGGTGAAACAGGTAATTCAGAGTAGTGAAAGTCTTTTGTGATCAACTTAATTCATCATATTACCAAGGCGGGGGGAACTGTTGAAATAAACCTAAATAAAGTTTCTTTGTAACAATGTTTCCACAAATAGAAACTGATTTCTAGGATGCTATCCAATCTCTAGCAAATGAAAGTTTAGGTTGATGGCAAGATTTTCTTCACATTCTCTTCAGAAAATTTAACGGTTTTCTGGTCTATTTGGCAGAAATATTTCAATACCTTTATCAATAGCTCTCCTCCGCCTACAGAGCTTCATTCAAGCTAGCTCAGCATGGCTGTGCCGTGAGAAAGAATATTTTTCTCCACCATCAGTTTATACTTGAGCCACTTAGATATATAGGAATCCATGAAAATCTAGGGACTGTAATTTTATTTTACTGAGATTAAAGACCTTTCTTTAGAAGTCAATGTCTTTGCATTTATAAATATAGGCAGTTTAAGGATAGTTCTCTTGGATATGCTAATGGAGATGATTTGCTCAGTTATTAGTAATTTCAAATAATAGTATTAATATCTTAAAAATGAAATAGTAATATATAGCTATTAGAACACACAGGAAAAAGAAATTTAAACTGTGTGCAATGTCCTAGAACCTACGGCCCATTTCTTGTAAAATATTTTCAGTAGTTTTTGGTTGGTTGTGTTTTTTTTTTTTTTTTGTTTTTTTGTTTTGGGTTTTTTTGGGGTTTTTTTGTTTTTTTTTTAATGCACACATTTACATACTGTGGAAAGGCCTTTGAGATTTAAAAATAATTACATTTCAATTTATCACATCAGCTTAAGATTTTTATTTTTATTTGTTGTTATTAATCTGTTGTTAGTACGTATCGTCATTGAATCTGAACCAACCCATAGCTGACCCTTTCAGAAGAAGTTAATCACAGTAGAGTCGATTGCCTCTCCTTCCACAGAGCAGCTGGTAGACTTGTATCATGTCTCTTTGGGTTTGCAGTGAAGCTCCTTACCAATAGGCAACCAGAACTCCCTATTTTTTTTTTTTCATCTTCAACTGAGATCTCAACATTTAGGCAAATTTAGATATCAACTATTATTCGTTGACTATCAGAATTTTTTCCCTCCAAATTTCATTATGAGTACATACACATTGTGATATTAATTGCTCTAATTCGTCAAATTGACTATAGGTAGGAATAGCCAGACAACATATGTTGTTGTTGTTGTTATATGCCATCGAGTCGTTTCCGACTCATAGGGACCCTATGCACAACAGCTCTAAACCCTGCTCTATCCTGTGCCAGCCGCACCGCCTCTGACACACCCATCCCGATTACCCCAGTCACCGAATCAATCCATCTCATAGAGGGTCTTCCCCTCCTGCGCTGTCCCTCCACCCTCCCAAGCCTGATGTCCCTCTCATCTAGCATATATATTTTCTCACTGTTCATGTAGAATTTAAATATCAAAGTGTGGTCAAAAATGTCTAACTAAACTGACTGCTGTTACATATATTCCAACTCACAGTAACTCATTAGGACAGAGTAGAACTAACAGCCCCAGAAGCTAACATCCATATCTTTCTCCACTTTGTGTTAAGGGTAGGTTCAGATCACTAATCTTTTTGGTTACCAGTCAAGGACTTTAACCTCTGAACCACCAGATCTCTTTCGAAACAGTGATCAATAGATTGATGAAGATAGAATTATTAATTGCATGATACATACTTGGAGGGTATTTTAAATTATATCCTTTTTGAAAGGAAAAAAATCCTATTCCTTTAAAAATTAAGCTCAAGGAAATAAACTAATGATTAAAATGTTATAAAATTTTCTTGTTTGTTAACTTTTATTTTGCAATTTTTTTATTTATTCTAAAATTGTTGAAAGTCTACTGAAATACCAAGATGTGAGCCTTGACACACTCTCTCTCTCAATACATATAATTTTTTTTCTTAAATGCATAGAGATTTTTACCACTTGGAGGAAATTCAGTGTTTGTCAGTGATTTCTTTCACTTCCTTTTTCCTTAAATTCTCCTAACAATTCATATTTATTTATATCATTACTTATTTTACTCTTAAACATACATTTTTGTATTATAATCATCTTAGAGTTTATTTTATATAGCTACATATATGATTATATGTAAAGTTAGCTAACATTTATTTAATATACAAAAAAATATTTCAATTGCAAATTTGAAGGGGATTTACAAAATAGGTGATAGCTGTTTCCCTTCCAGAAAAATCTGTATTTTTAAACAAACTTTTACATTAAAAATGAGTAGTAACATCTTGATCATTGGAAAATAATATCTAAAATGCTAATTCTGTATTTTTCCAAAATTCAAATTCAAAACTCTAAGTAGATAGTCTTGTTTAAGATTATTACTCTAGTGCTCACTTTGGAAGCACATATTCTAAAATTGGAATGATACAGAGAAGATTAGGATGGCCCCTGCTCAAGGATGACACACAAATTTGTGAAGCTTTTCATATTAAAAAAAATATTACTCCCGAAGAATTTTTCACTTGACTTCTTCATTAATATATATTGCAATTGCTGGTAAAATATTACCCAAACTAATTTTTCAAAGCAGTAAAACCTTTCTTCAACTTTCATGAGTTTTTGCAAGTTCATTCTTTATGAATATTTGTCACAGACTTTGCCTGAATATTCTCATTCATCTATTTATGAGTGTTCAAAGCAAAAAGAAATTATTTCTTTTCACTTTTGTCATCCAAGAAGCACTAATGGCCTGTTGCCTTACATGTTACAGTGATTCAAAGCTATGAAACTACCTAAAAGCAGGGATTTTTTTTAAATCAATAATAAGTAAAACATTTTAAGTTCTAAATGGATATTTTTAATGTTTCAGTCAGACAAGTTGGGGTTTTAATAGAAACCTAATTAGTTTTGCTATATTTACTCTCTTTTTTTCACCATATAAACACATCCATGTTTAAGGTAAATGTATTTTCATGTTTTGTTTTGTCTTGCTTTAAATGTTTATACAAATAGTGAAATACTCTTCATTCTTGATTCTTTGTAAAGATTTTGACACTCAATGTGACACTCAATGTTGATTAGGATATGATGCAGAAACAATCAACCACTAAATTCTATTCACTTGAAATTATTTTTCACTCAGCCTATATGGCTTTGTATGGTATTAAGACTTTCTATTCTCTGAAGTACCTCTGAGCCTACTTTGAAAGAGCAATAATGATCTCAAATGTTGCTCATCACTATGCCAGAAGGAAAAGTGGAATGTGGCAAATTGTGCATGACCCGTGAAATGCATTATCTGGAAGGGACTTGGGTAACTTCCACTTAGATTTCACTGTCCAAAGAAAGCCATATGGCCTCACTTAACTGTAAGAGGGTAAGAAAGTATAATCCTATTATATACTTGAAATAAGGGAAAAGGGAAAATTTATAGTAAGTAGAATCAAAGATTGCCAAAGCAATTTTTGCTATTTACCTTCCTCAAGATATTACTTTTTCCAAGATACTAAATTTCTGATATATATGACTTTGCATTTGCTTAAGCTAGAGCCGACAATTAAAATATATATATACATATATATATATATATATACACACACACTCATTCAATGTATATGTGACAGAATTTCTCTGAGTTACTTTGCTATAAGCAAGACTTGTCTCAGGACATTGCATTCCAAGTTCCAATTTGAAAATTCTGAATTCACTGCCACTTTTTTGGTTTTATGTCCTAATGGAGCTAATATGCTACTGGATCTTTTTTAAGTGCATATCTCTCTGATTAGTTGATAGAATTTCATTATTTTTTTCTTTGTTATTAGTGTATGCCTCCTAGTTATTAAAAGGTATTATTAGTAATTAAAAAAAACAAAACACCTGTGAGAGTTAGAAGACAATAAAGCATTGTATTACACATAAAGGCTCATGGTTCATTTAAACACATGCACTGACCAACTGCCATCTAAGGTCAGAGATAAAAAGAATGGGGAACAGCCAGGTTCTCAGATGCATTCTAGTAATAAATTCTGACCCCCAACAGCTTTGTGTCCTGAAGATTATTTCTCTTAAAGCATCTGTTCTCAAAACATTTCAGACCCACCATGTGAGAGACAATATCTGCCCCCAGGGACAAGAGAAAACATGCTTTTAAAAGAAGGAGAAGCAGAAGCAGAAGAAAGAATTGTTTGTTTTGGATGGCATTTTAGAGATGTGAAGGAAGAAAAAGGATTAGGAACACTTGGAATGTGGTATGAGAAGTGGTGTGGCCATGAACCATATGTCTAAGAGACAAAGAGATGATATTGATCTAACGTTAGTAAGAAAAACAAGACTGATAAAACACAGAGGAATTAAGATTTTTACTTTGGTGTGGCATGATTATTTCTCAAGAGAAATGTTTTATTTACAATTTTAGTTGTTATATTAGATGAAGAGCTTTTAATCTTACATATAGAGTCTCAGTGACATAATTACAGACATAAAATAACAAGATTGCCAAAATGAAGGAAGAAGGGACCCTTAAGAGTAAGAATAAAGAGAACAACAATGTCAAGAAATTAAGAATAGTTGTCAGTTTCTGATTCTAAGTTGTAGATAACTATTATTGTTATGTGTCATATAGTCAGTCTGACTCTCAGTGAACACTGAAAACTGCAGATTCTCAGCCATTCTTACAGTCATTGCTTTATCTGAGCCTACTCTTGTATTAATTGTCACCCCCATCTCATCAACGGCTTTCTTTTTTTTTTTAAATGGTTAGTCCTCCACTTTATCAAGCATAATATCCTTCTCCAGAAAGAACAGCTTCAAAATACTTGTTATTACTATTTCTCCCTTACCATTTTGGCTCCACTTGTTGCAAGACAGACTTTTTTTTCCATTTTTTTCTTCTGAAAGATTATGGCATATTTTATTTTGTCAATCAGTCCCTCAGTTCAAAGGCATCTATTCTTTATTGGTCTTCCTCTTTTACTGTACAGCATTTATAGGCATATGAGGCAATTGAAAATAGCATAATTATAGTCAGACACATCTTAATCCTAATAGTGATAATCTTTGCCTTTAAACATTGTAGGGAGACTTTTTACAGAAAATTTGTCCACTGCAGTAAATATTTTGATTTGTTGACTGCGGATCTTATAAATTTAATTGTGGATCAAAGAAAAATTAATTCATTTACATCAATCATTTCTCCACTTACCATGATGTATTCTCTTGGATCTCTTGTGAGGATTTTTGGCATGTGTTTGTTGAAATATAACCCAGCCTAAAGGCTATGGTCTTTCATCTTCAACTTCAGTTAGTCATTTACACTTCAGATTATCTCTCTTTTAGCAAGCGAGATTGTGTGATGTTCATATTGCATGTTGTTAATTAGTCTTCCATCAGTCCTGATGCCACATTCTTTTTCGTTCAGTCCAGCTTATTAGACTATTTGTTCATAATACAAATTTGATCAATTCGGTGAAATGATACAATCCTGGCACATAGCTTGTTTTATTTTAAACCACATCATATCCATATTGTATGTCAAGTATCATCTCACTGCTTTCAGCCTTGCATCAATAAGTTGAAATGTAACTATCTGTTTTCTGTCAATTGCTGGAGTCTTGTTTTTGCCAATGCTTGGACTTCTTAATTTAAAATCATTGTTTCTTGGTCACATGCTATCTCCCGAAATAATTGATTCTTTTTGGTACAGTGATTCTGCATTCTATCCATCTTCTTTTGATGGTTCCTGTGTTATTGAATATTTTGACTATAGAATTCTTACTGTAATTTAAGACTACTTTCCCCTTCATTCTTTCATATTGAGAAATTCTTAGCATATTATTCTTTTTTTGTTAATTCCATCTATTTTTCTCATTTTATCATAGAACTTTACCTTCTCAAACTACACTTGGAGATCTCTCCAGTTCTTTTACTTCATCATTCTTTCATTTACTTTTAGCTAGTGTAGAACAAGTTTTTGTTTTTGTTTGTTTTTAAATTTTTTACTATTATTATTTTGTGTGTACTGTCAAATCAGATCTGACTGGTACAGGAGGAGATTGTTCCTCCTTCTCCAGCAGAGAATCTGGTGGATTCAAACAGCTCACCCCTGGGATTGCAGTGCAGCTTCTTGCCACTAGGCCACCAGATAGAACAAGTTTTAATGTCGATTTTGATACCCATTTTGGTCTTCATTTTATTTCCTGTCTTTTTCATCTTCATCATCATCATCATCATCATCTCATTATTCTCAAATTGAAAGCAACTCATTGCTGACCTTCCAGTGTCTTTTCAGAGACTATAAATAACACAGGAGGAGATTACTCACATTTTCCCTGTACTGTCTGGTGAGATTCAAATTATTAGACAGACATCATGTTTGATTTAGTGGCTATTTTTCTTTTTTCAGATGTAATGTTTTTTATGCCATCTCACAAGTTTATTGGTCTTTGGGCATTAGTGTTCAGTGCATCAAATCTAATCATGTGATCATCTCTAAATTCAGATTCTATATTCTTTTTTTATTATTATTTGTGTG
>NW_006399763.1:25214857-25226090 GCF_000299155.1 Elephantulus edwardii | reverse complement strand
GTGTGTGTGTGTGCGCGCGCTATCAAATCGGATCTGACTGGTACAGGAGGAGATTGTTCCTCCTTCTCCAGCAAAGCCTCTGGTGGATTTGAACCACACTCCTCTGGGATTGCAGTGCAGCTTCTTGCCATGAGGCCACCAGAGCTCACCTCAGATTCTATATTCTTAAGAATTGTATCTTGCCTCTTCATCTCTTTAAGTGTGAATCAACTTGATGGCACTGAGGTTTTGGGTTGGGGAACTTATTTTCATTTTCTTCAACTTTAAATGACATGTGAGTAATTGATGGTCTCTTGTGAAATCAGTATACAGATTGAATAGATATGGACAGAGAACACAACCCTGATGTACTCCCTTCTTAATTTTAAGCCAAGCAGTGTTCCCCTGCTTTATTCCCACAACAGCCTCCCGGTTCAGGTATAGGTTTTGCATGAGAACTATTAAGTGCTCTGGGACTCTCATTCTTCTCAATGTCAGCCACTACTTTTTAAGATCCACACAGTTAAAGGCCCTTGCATAGTCAATAAAGCACAAATAGACATTCTTCTGATATCCCTTATTTCAGACAGGATCCATAAGACATCAGAAATAATGTTCCTGGTGCCATGGCCTCTTTTAAATCCTACATGAACTTTAGGCAGTTCTCTATCTATACAATGTTCTAGTCACTCTTGAGCAGTATTATGCTTACATGTGATATTAATGATATTGTTTGTTAGTCTCCACATTCAGTTGGACGTCTTTTTTGGGAATGGTATACTCTTGGTACCAGGAGTCAGGAAATAAGGAGACACATTGCATAGGGGCAGTTAGAGACCTCTCCAAATTATTGAGGAGTAATGATGTCAGTTTAAGGACTAAAGTGAATGTAATTCAGGCTATAGTCTTTTCGATCACTTGCGGCCCATCTGAGAGCTGAACAATAAATAAGGATGACAGAAAAAAAATTGATGACTTTGCACTGTGGTGTTGAAGAAGAGCACTAAACATTCCACAGACAGCCAGTTGAGCAAATCATTACGTCTTGGATAGGGTGCAGCTCGAGTACTCTTTGGAGGCAAGAATGATGAGGCTTCACATCACATACTTTGAACATGTTGCTGTTGTTGTTGTTGTTATGTGCCATCGAGTCGCTTGCGACTCATAACGACCCTATGTACAACAGCCCTAAACTCCGCTCTGTCCTGTGCCAATCGCACTGTCTCTGACACTCCCATCCCAATTATCCCAGTCACTGAATCAATCCACCTCATAGAGGGCCTTCCCCTCCTGTGCTGTCCCTCCACCCTCCCAAGCATGATGTCCCTCTCTAAGGACCGGTCTCTCCTCACAACATGTCCAAAGTATGTTAGACGGAGCCTCAGAACCCTTGCCTCCATGGAGCCACCCAGTTTAACCCTTTCCAGGACAAATCTGCTTGTTTTCCTAGCAGTCTATGGTATTCTCAATACTCTTCTCCAGCACCACAGCTCAAAGGCATCAATTCTCCTTCTATCCTCCCTGGTCATTGTCCAGCTCTCTGATGCATAACAAGTGATTGCGAAGACCATGGCCTGTATCAGACACACCGTAGTCTCCAGAGAGACACCATTGCTCTTCAGTACTTTGGAGAGGTCCCTAACAGCAGACTTTCCCATGGCAATGCGCCTTTTAATTTCCTGGCTGCTGGTGCCAAGACTGTTGACTATGGAGCCAAGCAAACTAAAGCTGTGTACAATCTCAATCTCTTCACCATCCATCCTGATGCTGTCAATTGGTCCAGTGGTGAGAATCTCTGTCTTCTTGACATTGAGCTTCAATCCATATTGTAGGCTACATCCTTGACACTCTGCAGCAGGCGGTTCAGGTCCTCTTCAGTTTAAGCAAGCAAGGTTGTGTCATCCGCATAACGCAGGTTGTTGATAAAAAACATGTTGCTAGTAGGGGCTATTTCTTGAAGAGGGAGATGATACAAGAAGGGTGGAGATTTGGAGAAGGAGAAGTCAACCATTGACCAAGTGGATTGAATCAGTGACTGCTGCAGTGGGGTCTTGCATGTCAGGAAGTGTGAGGATATCACAAAATAGAACAAGGTTCAATCTATTGTTCGTAGGGTCGCTGTGAATCATACTTGGCTTGAAGACACCTAATAACAACACCACCACCCGTTGTGAACTCAGTCCCTTACCTAGTTCTAACAAATGATGTTGAGCTTCTGCATCATCTCTTCACAGGTGCAGTTAATTTAATTCTTATATATTCCATCTGGTGAGATCCATGTGTTTAATTACTGTTTATTTCATTACAAATAAAATTATGTACAATGAATAAATAGTTGCTCTTACAAAAAACCTATCAGTCAATCTCTGACATAATTTGTCACCAACCAGTAAGCTTCCAAATTCAGTCCTTTTTCTTTGTTGTCAACTTTTGTATCCCAGCATCAGAAATAATAAAGGGAACTTGATTGCATGTTTGATTAATTTTGGGCTCCAGAAGAAGACCCTGTCCTTTGATATCGGTGTCTAATGTCTCTTTGAAGTTAGTGGTTGATGCATAAATTTGAATAATAGTCAAATTAACTTGTCTTCCTTGTAGGCATATGTATATTATCCTGTCACTGACAGCACTGTGCTCAGGATAGGTCTTGAAGTGTTCTTTAGACAAGAAGCACAACATAACTCTGCTTCAATTTGTTGTTCCTGATAGTGTAGATTACATGATTTTCTGACTCAAAATTATCAATACTAGTCTATTTCACTAATGCCTAAGATATTGATCTTTATGCATTTAATTTCATTCTGTTTTGCATGTCATTTTTCACACTGTGATTTTTTACTGTGATATTCATGCACTCTCAGACTCATTCATTATCATTAAGGTGCAACCAACTCATAGCTGACATGCTGATGGGTTTTCTTAGATGTAAAGTGCATGGAAGGATATTGGTTAACTTTTTCCAAGGAGATGCTGATGGATACAAACCAGTTAGCAGTGTAAATCTCTATGGACTATGTCACCATAGCTCCCTTGCTATGACACTAGTGCTATAAATGCCACTTACAGAGAAAATATTTCTGTGGAACTTACAGACTACAACAGACTTTAAAGAAGGACTTGGAAGTCTACTTCTAAAAAATTAGTTCATAAAAATCTTATATATAGCCATGAAACACTGATATATGCAAGAAGATGATACTTTTAGTTTGAAGGCACTGAAAATACAACTGAGGATGAGATATTTCTTCAAAATAGAGTTAACCCTAATGAGATGAATGCAGTAAAGCTTTCAGGATCTCCATTTACTGATGTGACATCGCTCAAAACAACTGCAAACATCAATTAATAGTTGGAAAATATAAGATGAAGTTTAAATATATGTAAATTAGAAGTTGTCAGCAAGAAAATTAATCCATAAAAATTGATAATCTATGTGTTAAAGAAGTGTAGTAGCCTAGTGATAGGGAGTTGAACTGCCAACCTAAAGGCACACAGTTCAAATCCACTTGTTCTTCCATGGGAGAAATATGGGCAGTCTTCTCCTAGGTGTTTTGCAACCTCTGAAAACCTACTGGAAATTCAGCTATGAGTTGGTTCCTCCTCCAACACTGATGAATGAATGAGTGAGTAAGTAATGAGTTAGTGAGTTGAAATGGACTGGTACAAGCCCTTTTGAATTAAACAGATCATTATAATGTAGTGTAAAGATAAAATAAAAATGAAAATATTTAAACTCAGCACAAAGTATATCTGTAAATTAATGGTTTATTGCAAGTGGAGAAAGTTTGCTATTTATCTAAATGAACTGAACCACTGATTGATACATGTATTTCCCCCCTGTCAAAAGACTTTAGGTGCAGAGCACAGATATTATACTGTGTACACAGCTTGTTTTATAAGGTCAAAGAGGCACTAAGTAAAGCAACATATTCTGAAGGTGAAGAATCCTTGGAGAATGCTTAGATTTTAATTATATGTTGTGTTACTTTAAGCTACAGAGGGAGTTACTATTCTTGCAATTCATTATATTTAAAGCATATATCTGGGTTAATTTATCATAATTAATTTTTCTTCTGTTTTTACTAAAAAATAAATTTTATGAAGAAATATTAGAAAGAAAAGGAAAAGTAAGAAAAAAATGTATCCCACCATAATATCTTGAATGTATTGGAAAAGTTCGACCTAATGTGTATATAAAGCTTGTAATAGCTGGATAGTTCTGAAATATTGAAGTAGAGAAGACAACAGGAAAAGTAACATTAAAAGAGAAAAATAAAACAATAGAGAAATTAGTAAGGTGGTAGAAGTAAAGGTCAATGTGTTTTGGATAATTTACTTTAAAAAAGTCTCTGGTAGTTGATTGCAAGATAACATTTACATTGAATTATAGGGCAGGTTTCAGAGTCCTTTGAAATCTTGTGTTCATTTCCCTAACTTTCTGAATTCTTCCTTTTGCTTTGGCTTCTTGACATTCTAGTGCAATATTCAGAGTCTCTTCTGACATCTTTCTCAGCTTCCCCTACCTTCCTGTATTTGAAATGACCGTTTGCATTTTTAAGTGATATTCTTGATATTCTTTCATAGCTCATTTAGTCTTTGTTCATTAGTGTTCGAGGCCTCAAACCTGTTCTTAAGTTGATTTGTAAATTGAGATGAGATGGACTCAAGGTAAAATTTTGGTTCTTCTGGATTTGTTTCAATTTTATTTAGCTTCAGTTTGAACTTGCCTATCTGGTCTGTTCCACAATTTACACTAGCATCTGAGCTAGCTTTAACAGCTGAAATTGAACTGCTACAATGATTCTTTTCACAGTAGTAATCAATCTGATTCCTATCACTGATAAAATTCACTGCCATATATGCATATTTTTGCTCTGGCATGGTGCAAATGGCTAATGGATTTGGTTGCTATTACAGAGTTTGTAGGTTGGACTCACCTCAGAATTGATAATTTCTTCATATCCACTTCTGGAAAAACAATTATTGACAACCTGGAAATGGAGTCTAGTTGTGTTCTGACATACACATTAGAGCTATGTTGTTTATTTGTGCCGTCAAGTCAGAACCGACACATAGTTGACTCTCTAGTGGGTTTTCAAAGGCAGTACATTGCACAAGATGAGATTATTTCTTATCCTTCCCCAGAGGAGGTGATAGATTAAACCATGAGCCCTTAGATTACAACATAATTTTCTACAACTAGACCCCCAGAGTTCCCTCATACTGCCATGAGTCACAGTTAATGCAATGTCAAAAGTTTTATTTTATCTGTTTATTTATATCATGTAAAATATTTATGAAAGTACAACATATGAATATGAGTAACACACTACATTTATTTCTTCTCCCAATCTATTTATCTGCTGTTTGGAGTGAAGGGACAAACTGAGAAACAAGCCAAACAATACAGAAGGTATTGTTAGAATAGCAATTCAAGTTAAATGCTGTGAGCTTGGAAGTGAGAGGAGTGTGAAATGATATATTCAAGGAGGACAATACTTGATTAGCAGATTCAAGGATAAAAAAGGGTTTAAATAAAAAGTCATCCTCCAAAACTTCCAATTTATGAGTCAGTTAGCAATATTT
Source organism: Elephantulus edwardii (assembly GCF_000299155.1). Lineage (NCBI taxonomy): Eukaryota > Metazoa > Chordata > Mammalia > Macroscelidea > Macroscelididae > Elephantulus > Elephantulus edwardii. Next base: position 25,220,525 of record NW_006399763.1, on the reverse strand, counting down.
CTTTTATAACATGACTGTCTTCCAACTGGTCTCTTAATCCAAACTCCCTTAAATTCATTTTTCTTATGTGAATAAACAATTGCAAGATTTATCACAAACCTTGATAGCACAAAACCTGATATTTGAGACCTTATCAAGACCATATTAAGATATCCTATGCAAACTAATTCTACAGTATCATCCTCTATCAATAATGGTAAAAGTTGATAGAGTTTTACTACAGTCATTTTTCTACTGATTCCTTTTTAGGCATGTAAAACACTATATACTATATACCTGGAGAACATCCAGCAGAAAACAAACAAGCAAAAACAAAACAGAACTCCATATATACTAACTGGAACACTATCTAGCCATCTATCTACCTATAGTTGTTGTCATTGTGTATCAGGGAGTTAGAACTGATTTTAGTTGACCCTTCAGCAGTTTTTCAGAGGCAGGTAATCACATGGGAGAAGACTGACCAGCTTCTCCCCTGGAACAAATAAACAGATATATGATATAAAGATGGGCACCTTCCTCCTATACGATTAAATATATATATAAATAAACTCGCTGGAGGGTCAGCTATAGGTCAGTTCCAACTTGATATACTAGATAGATAGATAGATAGATAGATAGATAGATAGATAGATAGATAGATAGAATCTCCAAGTTCATAGTTTCCTGAGGCAAGCTATTTTGCTATTTCAGATGCCACTTCTGCTTCCAAGCTTATTTTAATTGGGGAGCTCCACCAAACACTGTCCACCGTGGGTAATCATTACCACATTTGTCCCAGTATTTAGTATCACAGCAGCCACAACAGGCCATTTCTATACCACTTAGGAGAATGTTTGACCAAAAACAATTAAAACCAGGCCTGAGGGCCACAGATTAAAATCATCCACCCTTGGCTTGGTAGCATAACTTTCTATCCACTAGGCCAACAGAACTCTCTCTATGTCGCTGTTAAGTGCCATCGAGTCATAGATGACTCATAGCGACTCCATGAACAAAAGACCTGAACACTTGTATAACTTCATTTTTTCTCCGAGTTCACAGAGTTTCCAGAGGCAAGATATTTATATATTATATAAATGTATCTATCATCTATCTATCTCATATATATATATATGTGACAGACAGAGAGAGAGCACTCTAGCTAGCTAGCTACAGAGGGCAGAACTCCCTCTCTCTCTCCACACTCACACACACACTCACACATGAGGCTTAGATAGAGATTTATGCTACTAACCCAAAGGAGATGACCTCTTAACTAGTGATTCAAATTCACCAATGGCTACATTAGAGAAAAATGGGCAAGCTCCTTCCATATGAAGTACTGTCTTTGAACACCCACTGAAAGGTTAGCTTTGTGTTAGTTTGATTTGATGACAATGAGTTAGTTGACATATTACACAATATTACAGTCAATGGAGTTGGGAAGCATCTAGCTACTCACTATAATTGCTTAATTCCCAAGCTGTAGCCAATTGGAAAATCAGTAATTTTATACTAAGAACTCGTGATTTTTTTAAATCACTGAATATTTTCAGGAAACTTACTTGAGAAGATTAAACTATTGCTAATGAAATGTTTAAATTTTTATTTCATTGACAAATATTCAAATTTGCTAAAAACACAAGGACCCTGCTTGCACATGGTAGGTTTAGGTGAGAAGTGAGAAGTGTAATTTTGAATACAGAACTCACAACTGTCCGACATAGTCCCTGGTTTTTTGCAACTCAGAATATAAAATCCCCTAAGGAGTACAGATGAAGCAAAGGACGAAGACCTAAAGGACCTGATTTATGTGTGTACTCTGTTCGTACAGCTGCACAACCCCTGAGTGAACTGTGACTCACAGTGTTTGTTGTGTCAAGCTTTTCTCCTCATAGTGAATAGCGTCTTCTTTTGGTATAAAGAGAAAGAGTGGGTAGTCTTACAATGAAAGCTGAGTCTCTTTAAATATGTAATTTCAAGCATCTTTTTAAAGGATTAGCTCATTCACATCACCAAATTTTAAAGTTTGTCATGGTATTATATACAATTAAAAAAAACCCAAACAAGCCACTATCTGGAAAATACTCTTAGGAAGACTGGTACTGCCTCCTTTGATCAAGTCATGGAAGCAATTTGTCCTTTTTTTATGAGATTGAATTCTGCCTGAACTGCTGAAAATTTGTAATTTACAAGTTGCAATGAGAAACTCCAGGATCATAAATTTTATGAACAAAGAAATGAATGGATAGGTTGAAATCTATTTGGACACTTTGACTGCATTAGAAGAGACAAACAGATGACTGGTGAATATATTTAAAGTTTATTTGCATGAGTTATTTTTATTGTTGACTAATGGGGGTTTTTTTATTAGAAAAATACTGAAATACTCTTACCTATTTATTTTATCTTGAGGTGTGATGTCATTTTTAAAAAGTTATACCTGAGGAAATTAGAATATGAATAGTCAAGATATGTTCTTATTAAATAGAATGTTTATAAAAAGGGCAAGTGGAGACCCAGGCGCAAAAGAAAACATAGTATTGAAATCCATGAAAGCAAGACTACTTTGAAAGGACTTAACCACTTTAAGATTGAAATTTAGCCTATAAACTATTTATTATAAAATAAATACTGTCCATTCAGTGCAGTCATTTCTTTGATACTTTCATAAGGGCACACATAAATAGTGATTTGAAACATCTTATTGTGAGTTGATGTTAAATATTTTTTACAAAGACGTTTTAGTGTTATTAAGTATTGTTAAAAAGGTGAAAAGCAGGAATACCAGCAAAGAACTAGTCAAAAAGATGTTCCCATGTCATTATCTAAATAGTACACTGTTAGTATTTTATACACAGAGAACAAGAACACTAGTAAGATTTCTTGTGATGTTTCTTAGACATATATAATGATATTTATAATGTAAGAATATTATTGATATTAACCTAACAAGAACATTTTCTATTTCTTTTACTTTTTATTCACCTTAGTGAAAGTGAGACAGCTTAAACAAAATATAATTCCACTGGAACAGGCTTTCAGAAGAATCAATTTAAGTTGATTATTTACATGGAAAAACAATTTTTTTTCTTAAAATCACAGACGTTTTGACCCTATTCAGGTACAAAACAGCAGAACAGAAAAAAAAATTCTCTTCATTGATGCAGAAATGAATCAGAAATACGTCATGTATAATTAAAAAATAATAATAGCGGGATGTAAAAAAGGGATACAATTTAAAAATCACATTGGTTTAATATAAAATTTATCACTACTAAAAATACAAAGAAATATTACTACTAAAAATGATCCTGCTTTATATCATAAAATTAAGTAAATTATTTCATCCTATACAGAGAGAACAAGTTGTGAAGAAGTATTTAGAGCAAAATGTTATTTTAGATAGAGAAGTATATGCACTTTGACTCTTTCGCCCTTTATAACCAGGCAGTTTGAAGATACACTAACATTCTTCTATTTGATACCTTCTTCATTCTGCTCACGTATGCACACGTGCACTCGTGCGCATGCACCCACGTAGGCACACACACACAAAGCACACATACACAAGTTATGTTCATTTAATGGCAAATAGTTGCTGTTTCTATTTGAACTGATTAAGATATATTTTTAAAAATAGGCTTTTAGCTTTTGAAATGGCACCCGTAATACCAAAGTGACACAATACTGCACTTCTGTAATTCAAATGGGCTGCCATTGAGGCAAGAGAAGCAAGTGCCTTGGTGCAATTTTCCTCCTTTTTTTTGTGAGTTAAGCAGATTTACTCTTGAACGGTGAAGCTTCAGCGGATGATTATGACATCAAAGTGTGACAGTCAGTGATTATGTACTGCAGGGAGAAAATGCGGTTAAAAAGAGACAATTCATTCGCATAGCTTAAAGGGACAATTTCCTTGGCTAAAAGTAAAATAAACTCTTCAGTGCCAGTTTTTTGGTTTGGGGTTTTTTTTTGGTTTTTTATTTTTTTTTGGGGGGGGTGTCTTTTTTTAAAAAAAAAAGAAGTGAAGAAATGAGAGTAGAGGCTTAGTTTGCTTAGTTTGATGTTCATTTCCCCTCATATTTTTTTCTAATTACTCTGTCTTCACAAATAACCAAATGCCTTTCCCATCTCAGGACATGTCTGCAGATCCTAAAAGCTCTGTTTTTATTTGTTTGATTTGATCTGTGCTATTTGGTGGATTTGAGTATTTCTATGGTAGATTTCTCAATATCAGAAACTTGCATTTTTCTGAAATTGACATGTGATATTATAACCAGGGTTTTTTTACCCCAACTCTCCTGTAAGCTTTTACACATTTTAACTTTTTGCTTTTTATAAAAGTATATAGCATTGTGTAGGGAGATCTTTGGGAGTTTATTATCAAAATTATTATTTGCTAGTTTTATGTTTCATTATAGTGTTTCTAGTGCTCAGTTCATTAAAATATTCTCTTCTGAAATATACTAATTCAGTGACTTCAATATTATACTACATGTTATTGAATTTTATGAAACGGAGTAAATTATCATATTCAATTTGTAACTTAAATTGTTGTTAAGCAGAATTATCTTGATTCTTATAAATGAAAATATTTTAAGTATCTGATATTTTAAAGTTGTTGTGGTTGTTGTTATGTGCCGTCGAGTCTCAGGCGACTCATAGCGAACCTATGAAGGAGAATCCTCAACGCTTAGGCATCTCTCATCCTCTCTCCAGGTTCATAGGGTTTCCGGAAGCAAGCTGTTACGGAATTGGCTGCCACTCCTCCTTCTAAGCTTGCTTTAATTGGGGAGTTCCACCCCACTTTCTGTCCGCTTTGGGTAACCAGCCATTAATGCATTTGACACATCAGTGTTAGTGTTCAGCCTCACAGCAGCCACAAGTTACCGCTGTACAGCAAGTGGACACACTAGGGCTATATGACCATCCCGGCACACCCATTTTAAAGTAGATATACAAAATTAAAAATAAATTAATTACTCAACATTTTTTTGCTCGTGGGAAAATAAACTTGACATTCCTTTTTTATAGTGTGTGAGTTATTTTAAAATATACTTTTAAAACAAAACCCAAACATACTGCCATTAAGTCATTTCTGATGCATAGTAACCCTATGTTATACTAGGTGCCTTTATGACGCATAGGAATCCTATGAACAACAGATCTGAACTTTGTCCTGTGTTGCATCATCCAGCAATTGCTTATATGTTCAAATCCATTGTTACTGTTTTGTAGAGTTTTCAAGGATATACATAATTATTTATAGAAGCAGACTACCACAACTTTCTTCTGCAGAACTGCCGCTGGATTGAAAGAGTTGATCTTTCTTTAGTTCAGCAGCCTAGCGCTTTAGCCAGTGTGTGACCAGAGATCTTAAACATCTTTGAAATTATACCACCCATAGAGTAAAGCTACAACAAAAAACATTGCTGAAAAACATGCATCAATTTTTTTGATTTTAAATTTGTTTTTCTTAGTAACTTATTGAGAAATAAATTTTTGTTTCTTAGACTAAAAAGAATACATAGCTAAATAGCTTCCAATTTTTTTCTAGAATTCTTAATTGAGTGCTTCCCAAATAGAATTTGTTACCAAAAAAATCTGATAATAAAATCTGAAAATTAATTTCAACTCATTAACAGGTAAGTAGAAAACATTAGGTTATTTTATATGTATATTATTG
>NW_006399763.1:25205848-25207081 GCF_000299155.1 Elephantulus edwardii | reverse complement strand
AGATTTAGGATTTCCATTCATTCATTGTTGCACTTTTCTCCTTGCCCACCCCTTGCTACCAGTCCATTATTCTCTTTGAAAAGTAAAAGGAGAATTCTTTCCTTGTTATACAAGCGATCCCTCCCCCTCAAGTCCACTCCACTATGTAGCCTTTGTTCTGGACTCCTGTCATGACAATAATACCTAATCATATATCTCTTTTAAACAGTTCTCTCTCATCTGTTTCAATGAGGTATACATGATTTATCCCATCTTATGCAGTTTTAAACATCAATTTGGTGAAACTGGCAAAATTAGTACTTTTTCCTTAAAATTAAGCAAATGTTTCTTTTTAAACTCATATAATTCCTAAAGGCTACTAATTTTTTATTCTAAAATAATTTTATTTACATCTTCCATATTAAAATAAACCACTTGTAATACAAGTATTTAGATAAGGGGTCAACAACAGGATCTGAAAATCCAACCACTGCTTGTTGGTTTTTATTTTTATCTTTTTAAAAATGTTTTTCCACTGCATGGTTTTGGAAACAAATTTGAATTGGACCATGGTAATGCCCATTTACTTTTAAAGTGATAAGGTCTATTTCTTTATAGTTGAATCAGATTTTATATGACACCTATACTAAAATATTAACTACTTGATGGTTTACAAAAAAATATTAACCAATCCTTGACTTAGAATACTGTTGTTTAGATAATACATGACATTAACCATTAAGTTTCAATATGTTGAAAATATTTGAATGGCTTAATATGAAGTTATACTAATATAAGAACCATTTTATATTTGTTTATATACTCATAGTTTTAGTATAACTTATATTGTTAACTTCAATATTACATTTATAATATGCTCGCTCCTATATATAAGATGCCAGAATATGTTATTTCTAACTCTAAGTAAAAGAAAACCCCAGGTACTATATTTATGTGGTTATTAATATATTTTCTCATGCATACTTTATTGGAGAAAACATTTTTTAAAATTCCTATTTTCAAAGCTATTACTTTTTTTAATTATTTATCTCATTTTTCCCCTATTGAGTCTTATGATGAATTCTAGCTTTTCAATGACAAAGTAAAAGTTAGTAAGGTTCTTAAGAACAATAAATAACATAGTTGAGCCTCTACATCTTGTGGTTCCTAACCTTTATACTATAATAGACAAAGTGCTAGTCAATAGGCCTTTTATTGTAAGAACTACCTTCCCTCTGTAATTTGATTTGTGCC
>NW_006399763.1:25194046-25205748 GCF_000299155.1 Elephantulus edwardii | reverse complement strand
TATTCTCTTACATGTAAATAACCTTATCTACTGTTCAAAAATTCTTTTCAATAGTTTGATATGTATTCTGCTATTTTTCTCATGCATTGTGTTTTAAGTACCTTTTACAATGTTACTCCTATTAATATTATTATCTTCCCGTTATTTTGTTTCTTTCAAATAGTATATGCTTATCTGTGAAGAAATAGCCCACACTTACAAATTTGGTATTCTTTCAAATCCTCTGAGAAGGATGAACAACCTCCTCCTGTGTAATTAACTATCTCTGAAAACCCACTGGAGGGTCAGCTGTGGGTCAGTTCCAACTCTATGGTACACAACAACAACAACAACATGCTAATTATTTCAACATTGTAGGAAATAATGTAACTTGTCAAACGCCAACATTGAAGGGTATTCACTTGCTTGTTGTTGGATATTATCAACTTCCTGCTCTTTATCTATTAAATAAGTATCTTTCATTTATCTTTCTGTCAACCTCAGTCTTAAAGCACTAATGATTTCATATAGTGAATAAGCCCACCATATTTTAGAAATGATGATGTAAATAGTAGTTAAATCACAGGAAACATTTCCTTATGCTTGTCAAATTATGATTTATCACTATATCATTGAAACTGTTGATTGTATCACTGGTCATATGATCTCTGACTTAGAGGCAATATATGAAATATATTTTGTGGAGATTTACAGTTAAAGAAAATCATTAGAAAAATTATATTTTTAAAGATTCAATTATTTTAAATGTGAGAATTGGTTGTAATAAATTATGTCTGCTAGATTATCCAATTTTTATTAAATATATCAAATAGATATCAAATTTGATGACTCTCAAAAACTTTAATTTCATAAATTTTAATTCTAAATAACTAGAGGTTTATATATTATTTTTAATATTTTAATAACAATTTTATAAATAATTGTGTTTGCCAAAATATTAAGTAAATCTGATTATTAAAAATGTTAATTTCTAACAGGAATAAGTGAACTCAAGTACATTTAAATTATGCCTATGAATATTAGCAAGTGTACCAAAAGACAATCTCTTATGTATATCACCATAAAATCATGTAAAGGGGCTACTAACATTATATTTTGTCATATTTTTAATGAGCGTTACTTTTTAAAAATAACTTTGGGTAACCGTGGTGTGTGTCTGTGTTAAGCAAAATTCTATGTTGGAAATAATGAGAAATTTTTCCAATGCCCTTCACAAAGGAATATCTAGTTTTTTTATATTCTAATTTGGTGAATGGTGACATAGCCAACAGAATTGGTGACATGCTTGTCTTTATAAGCACATTAATCTTTCAGAGTGGTATCAAGGTCTTCGGGGGAAAAATCCTAAAGACAATTGCAAAGTAGTTTTTTAGAAAATTCTGTTGATAGCAAAAAAAGATGCCATTATATGAAAAAGATGTACATTAACAACTCTAAATTAAGGTATGCAGAAAGGTTTCTTTTCTGAATAGATAAATTCAGAGTGGATCAATACTTTTAGAATATATTAACTCATTCATTTCATTTATGATTTTTTAAATGTATACAACAGTATGGAAAATGATTAAAAAAGCAGTTTAAGTAAGAGTTTTTATGGAAAGAAAAATTATCTACCAATATTTCTTTGGAGACAAATAGATATATTTAAAAAGTATTCCAATGTTAAGAAATATTGTACTGCCGTTTAACTGACAGAATCATATTCTGTTTTGTTATAATTAGGTGATATCAAATTGAGTATGACTCATGGTGACTTTATGAAAAATAGATCTGAACACTGTCCTATTCTGTGTTAATCTCATAGTCTCTGACAAATCTATTGCTGTAAATCTTCTTGGCTGAAGGTCTTTTTCTTGTTGCCATCCCTCCACCTCTCCAAGCATCTTCCAGGAATAGTCTCTTCTAACAATGTATGCAAAGTTTGTGAGACAAAGCTTTATCATCCTTGCCTATAGTGAGCAGTACAGCGGCACCTTATCTGTTCTTTGGCAGTCCATGGGAAAATGTCTTCTCCTATGCGATAGTTCAAAGGCATAATTTTTTCTTCTGTCACACTTAATTGTTGTCCCTTTCTCAGGCACAGTAAGTGACTGAAAAGATCAAGATCTAAAACAGATGCACCTTAGTACTCAAACTGACTTCATTGCTCTTCAAGAATTTGAAGAATTCCCTGACTGCAGACTTTCCTAGTGTAATATATCTCTTGATGTCCTGATTGCTGGTACTAAGTGTATTGATTGTGGATCCAAGTAAGATAAAGTTGCTGATGGTTTCAGTTATTCTTCATCATCATATTGCCTATCAGTTCAGTGGTGAGTTTTCTTTTCTTGACATTGATATGTAATCTATATTGGATGCTGTATTCTTTAAAATTCCGCAGCAAGTGCTTCAAGTCCTCCTCCATTTCAGCAAGCAAGGTTGTATCATCTGCATAACAAAGGTTGTTAATGAATCTTCCTCCAATCCTGATGCACAATCTTCTTCATAGAGTTAGCTTCTCCAATCATTTGCTCAGCCTACAGATTAAATAGGTATGGAAAAAGTACACAACCCTGATGAACACCTTTCTTAATTTTAAACTATGTAGTGAAGAACAGGAAGACGCTTGATGAGATGCATTGACTCAGTGGCTGGCATAATGGGAGTATGTATGTCAGAGATAATAAGGTAAGCTCAGGATAGAGCAGAGTTCAGAGCTGTTGTACATAGGGTTGCTCTGAGTCACAAACAACTCGATGGCACATAACAACCGTGTTCCCTTGCTCTATTCACATATAAAGCTTCTTAATCTAGGTATTACTTTCTTAGAAATAATTAAAATGCTGACTTTTATAACCAATAGCTTTGATATGATAGCTGATAGAGACTAACAGTATCCTACAAACTCATCTCCGACACCTCCACTCCCCCCAAGCCCAACACACACACACATACACACACACACACACACTGTTAAGCATCCACAGACAGTATGTAGTTTCTCAAGCACTTCGAATGACCTTTTGTTCCTTGAGGTTTATTCATTTGTAAAAATATATTTCAAAATTCATTACCTTGTAAAAGATACAATCATGGAATTATCAAACATCAGTCCATACTTCCTTCCACAACTGTACAGGTAGTCCTTAACAACTGTATCATAGATTTATTTTAATGTAGGTTAAATATTCCTTCTTTTCTAAGGGCTCAAGCAGTCCTTGAAAGTTTACAAACGGCTGACACAGTACATCCTATAGTTACTAACCCACAGCAAACCTAATTATACTTAAAATGTGGTAGATAAAATGATCAGTCATAACAATCAGGATGTAACTTTGTAGCACACATTAAAACACTATTATTAATGTATAATTGTGAAAAATATACTTCAAAGTCTCTGAAAATGTTTAATATCTTAGGCATATAAAAGTATACTATATAATAAGACAAGTATTTCAGTCATCATTTATCATAATTCAGTTGATTAACTGTACCCAACTGTCCCAACTGATAAACAAATTTGATTTAAAGACATATTTAAGAATGAAATTCATTTGCAATCCAGGGACTACCTATGTCTTTATAAGTCTGATAGCTGAACATCTGTGAGTGAACATCTGTGAATGACATAAACAAATTATCCACTGAGACATTACACTTAGAATAATAGTACTAAAGATATCAAAAAATAGACTCTTACAAGTATGATTAATAACTGAAATATATTGTAAACCAGGAACTACATGGAATGCTTATTTTTATATGACTCTATTATGTAAATGCACAAGTGCTCCTCCAGGGTTTTCCTCTCTTGTGCTGTCCCTTCACCTTTCTAAGCATGATGCCCTTCTCTAAGAACTGGTCCCTCCTGAAAAATTGTCAGACAGAGCTTCAAAATTCTTGCCTCCAAAGAGCAACTTGATGTTTCCCTCTCCACGACAAACCTATTTTTCCTCTTGTCAGGCCATGTAATGTTCAATACTTTTCTCCAAGACCACAGCTCAAAGGCATTGACTCTTCCTCTGTCATACTTAGTCACTGTCCAGCTTTATGATTCATAGTAAGTAATGGAAAAGCTCATGGCCTAGATCAAGTGCACCTCAGTCTCTAGACTGACATTGTTGCTCATTAGTATTCTGGAGAGATCTGACAGCAGGTTTTCCCAATGAAATTAGTCTTTTCCTTTCCGGACTGCTGGTGCCAAGAATGTTGACTGTGGAGTCAAGCAAGCTGAAATTGTTAACAATGTCAATCTCTTCTCCATTTATTATGTTGCCAACAACTGGCCCAGTGATGAAAATCTTTATCTTCTTGATGTTGAGCTTCAATCCATATTGAAGACTGCAGTGCTTGACCCAGAGGAGATGGATTGGCACGGTAACAGGGAAAATGGGGACAGGTTTATCAAAGACAGTGAGAATGAGGGTAGGAAAGGTTTCAGAGTTATTATGCATAGGCCTAATATGAGTCACAGGCAACTCTATGGACATTAACTACAACAACAGCATCATCTAGATGGTTATAATCAGATGCAATTTAACTCTGAAACTCCAAAAAGGATAACAATTCATGAAATTCATGTTGTCAAGAGCTAAATAGTCTCTTTTAGAATGTATGAAGAAGTACAGTAATATGCAATAAAAATGTAGATAATTAAGAGATACCATTTATTTTAATTATTTATTTTTGTTTTCCAAGGGGAACTATGGTGGCCAGGTGGCCAAGGATTTGCACCATCAACCTAAAGGAAAGAGGTTTGAATCCACCAACTACTCTATAGGAGAAAGATGAGAAATTTCTTCCTATATCAATTATAGGTTCTGAAAACCTGCTGGAAAATTGGCAAGTCACTTCTGTCTCAACAGCAGTAAGAGGCAGGGAACTATAATTTGAAAAAAAAAATTAGCAGAGTGTAACAGTTGTGAAGCTGATGTTAAAGCCAAGAGTAATTATTCTAGTTCTATTACACATTTTCTCTGACTGAAATCATGCACCACAACCAATACTCCTCTCTAGTTTTTCCTGAAAATTAAGATTTTGAATGGCTCAGTGCAAGTTGGTCTCACTGTGTGAAAAAATCAATATTTACTGAAGATGATTTGTTTAAAAAAATCTATCTGTAGAAAAGAATCCTTCTCTTAATGTATTAATAGTAAATATTTTCAGCAATACCATCAAAGCTTGTGCTTAATCCAAAGCAATAGTTTTTCATTATTTGATTGTTTTAAAAAGTGTTTGCATTTTGCCTTTAGTTACAAAACATATACTTACTATATCAGGCAAATGTTAAGACATTGTAATTGGATCTCCAATGTGCTAAAGTGTTGTTTCAGATGTTGGTCCATCAAAGTCGGAACTGACTCAGAGCTAACTCTCCAGTGGATTTTCAGAGGCATTGAATTGTGTAGGGGAGAGATTCTCTGACTTTCTCCTGCAGTCACTGGTGGAGTCTAACCACAAGCTTTTGGGTTGGCAGTACAATCCCTTATACCTAAGCCATCAGTGCTCCCTAAAATGTTTTCATTAAAGGAGTCAAATTGAGCAGAGAAGATGGTTTTCAAGCTCAAGCATACTTAAATCTGAATAATCTTTTGTTAATAACAGGATATGGAAATTCTTTCATCCCTCTTCATTTCAAATTTTGCCACCTGTCTTTTAAATAATTGAACAAAAGTTTTCAAAATAATTCAAAATATGATGTTTAAATTATTTCTTTTTATTTCATTCCTTTTTGAACATTTATTTTTATTGCTTGCAACAACTTATTTCTTTGGCTGGTATGTTTAGTAGGCTTTGTGAATAAAAAAAGAATTATCAAATCTGATGAAATGACCAATTGTCTTAATACTACGAAGAAAGTAAACACAAATGCAAATAAAGCAGATGCTTGTTTTACCTTTCCTATATTTTGATGGATAACACTGTCAAGTGACTGTTTTAGTGTATGAGTTATATAAAGACTTGTATAGATCAAACAAAGTATAATTTCCCTCTAATTTTTGACCTAGGGAAGGAAATACAAAAAAGAATCAAAGAATAACTTTATCAAATATTTTATACTTAAAAGGGAGATTCTCCAGCCGAGTTACATTCTCATCTCAAAAACAGATTCAAACCACAGAAAAATAAATTACTTACCATTGTATCAATTCAGACTCAGAGTGACACTATAGGGCAGATTAGAACTACTACCTTCTACAGTTTTCCGGGCTATACCATTCTCAGAAACAAATTTTGCCACATCATTTTTCCATAGACAGCTGATGGGGTCTTCAACCATTAAACCACTATAGCTCCTTCAAGGCGTTATTCTAAATACCTTTTGTTTATTTCACAAAAACTACTATTAAAGACTCTGGTGGCCTAATGGATACAACATGTACTACATGGGGGAAAGATGGCCAATCTCCTCCAGTGTGAAAACCCACTGGAAAGGCCACTCTGAGTCAATTACAGTTTGGTGGTAATGAGTTCTTTTCTTTGTTGTTATTTTTCACAATTTGAAGACATGCATCATCATTTATAAATAGTAACTCATTTGAAAGCAATTATATTTAGCCATATAGTTTCAATATATCTAGATTTAAAAATCACATCTTGATCAAATCAGTAGGGAGGATTGGTGGCCTAGTGGAAAGAAGCTGCACTGCAATCCCCCCAGAAGTCATGCAGTTCGAATCCACCAGCTGTGACTCAGGAGAAGGATGGACAGTCTCTCTCCTGAGTGATTAACTACGTCTGGAAACCCACCAGAGGGTCTGTTATGGGTCGACTCCAACTTGATGGTACACAACAGCATGTAATCTGTAGATGTTTTCAGTCATTTTGTTCTCTGGGCAATAACATTAGAAACTGAAATAATATTGACAAATTTTTATGAAAAAATTTATACATATATAGAAGAATATTTTCTATTTATACAGTATATTATTTTTTCCATATGGAGTAACATTGTCACTGATAGCCAGTAATAATTAATTCCTCTAACAATCTAATACAAATACAATAGATTGCTCATAAATCACCATCATAATTATCCTTGCAAGGTCATCTTATATTTTGTTTATTGATTGATTTGAAAATTTCAAATATTACCAGTAAAACTGCCTGCATCCTTTTTTACTATATTGTCTCATAATACCCTCATCTTTGTATTTAAATCCTTTCATGTTCTTTATAGTTTTATCATTGGATTATTCATATTTAGTTTTGTTTTGTTTTGTTTTTTTTTACTTTATTACATGTCGCCTGCAGGAGAAGGATGAGAGATCTCCTCAGAGGCTGTTTACTGCCTTGGAAAACCCATGTGAGGGTCAGGTATGAGTGTTTCCGACTCAATGACAAGCAACATGTCATCTACTTGAATTAACATTTAAGATAAATATTAATATGTTTCTCTCTATGAGTCAGAGAGCTGGAAAATGACTAGAGATGATAGAAAGAAAATTGATGCCTTTGAGCTCTCGTGCTGGAGAAGAGTGTTGAATATACCATGGACTGCTAGGAGAACAAACAGATTTGTCCTGGAGAGCTCAAAACCAGGCCAGGCTGTTCCTTGGAGGCAAGGATTCTGAAGCTTCATCTGACATACTTTGGACATGTTTCAAGGAGGGACCCGTCCTTGGAGAGGGACATCATGCTTGGGAGGGTGGAGGGACAGAACACAAGAGGAAGACCATAGATGAGATGGATTGATTCAGTCACTGGGGTACTGGGGATAGGTGTGTCAGAGACAGTAAGACTGGCACAAGATAGAGCAGGGTTTATGGCTATTGTACATACGGTCACTATGAGTCAGAGGCGACTCGATGACACATAACAACAACAACAACAACAATATGTTCCTAACTTTAATTTATGGTATTACTTATAGCAGTGATTATTTAAGCGATTGTATGATATTTTATTTTCTAAATATATTATAACCTATGAATATTCCTCCTAATGTAAAATTTTGCTTATTTGTACTGTCTTATTCTAAAGAACAATAGTGTTATGAGCATTTGTGTACCTGTCTCCTGCTACAAATATACCAAAAATTGTTCTTGGAAATAATATTCTAAGAAACATTACGGTGCTGTAAGAATTGCAAATAATTCCGTTTTATAAAATACTGCTAAGTTCTTCTCTAAAACATACCAATCAACACTACCACTAGTAAAGCTAACAAGTTTTGTGAGTACAAACTTACTTCAACAATTTATTGTAAAATTTCTGATTCTTTGCAACAATTTTACTATCTTAAGGTCACTTACATTTGTATTTCCATTCTTAATAGTGAGTATCCATGTCTTAACATGTGCTTTTTTTAGTAGTATTTTCTGTTTTGTCATTTCCTTGTATGTCTTTTTGCTTTTATATATATTTGTCTCAGTGGTTTTTTTCATGCTAATCATGTTGGTAAAATTATCTTCTCTAAGATTTTCACTTTTCCTCACTTGCTAGCATGTCTTCAAAACGAACCAGGAAAAGAACTAGAACCCACATCTTCTCACCTCTGCAATTCCTCTGTAAACAGAAATTTGTGAAATTTGACTACAAAGTCTTTGCTTTTCTAATTAGAGTTCATAATCATTCTAATCTACATAAATTATTATTATTGATTTTTGGTAACTAAATTTCATGTTATACTAGGAAAATATTTACTATTCTTGGTATTAGAAACATAAAATTCAAGTAAGAAAAAATATTGTACTAAATACTACATATTTTTTTCATATATTACATTATATGCTTAATAATTTATGCTCATTTTCACAATCCCATGAATGACATGATATGCTAAAAGTGATCAATGAATAAAACTAAAGCACATTTAAAAAGCTCTTAAAACTTGATTTTGCTTCTCTCTTGTTTGCCAGAAACTACATTTACTTGACTCTTTTTTTAAAAATGCATTTTTCAGTTATTCTGACAGGTACTTATTGAATGACAGAAATAAAAGAAGAAAATTACTATAAGAAGAAACTATTGCTTGAGATCATTGATATTTGACATGATTTAGATATAACTTCATAGTCACCTCAAATGGTCAAATCAGTGGATAAAAACTATCAGACAAAAGTATTCTTTGTATTCTGGCTTATTTTCTGCCCAGGAACCATTAAACAATTACTGAACTAATGTCTTAATTTACCAGTCAACTTTATTGCATTAGTTTAGTCCTAATTACAATTTTAATTCACTGATGTGGTTTCATTCTGACCCTGGAAAATAAACTTTTTTTGACACGTGTTTCGTGCATCAGATTCCTGTTTAATTTACTTCACACTTACTCAGATGTAAAATCCCTTATTAGTTCACCATTATGTTTTAAAATTATGTTATTTAAAAACATTCTATATGGTAACATGTAACTGAGTTATTTAAAATTATCCAATGATGGAATTAACTAATGTTACACTGTGGTCAAAAGTAAACTAGAAAGCAAACAGACTTATCTAATCATATCCTTGCACATTTGTATTCCTATTGAAGCAAATTTTGCTCTTGGGTTTTCCACAGTTGTTTCTCAGAGATTTAGTGGGAAGTGGTTATATAGAGCTGTAGGCACAATTCATTCTGGGATTAATAACTGAAATCGGGTATGAGAGAAGAATGTGTGCTGCAATTACTGTGTAGTGCATGTTCCTCCCAGACATACTTGCACACAATATTCTTATTTAGAAGAATAATTATTAAGAAAGATTCTCTTTGGTTTTTAAGGTATTTAGGAATTAATTGTAATAGATGAAGACAACCAGAAATAATCAGACTTTGAAGTGGAACTAGTTACTTAAATTAGCAAATTGCATTTAGGCTGAGGTGGTCTAGATAAATGAAAAAAAAATTATTACAAAAATGTAGAACCTAAATCAACAACTGCCAATGTTTCTAGTCCATATGTAACTTGCATTTTCTCTTTCCAATGATCTATATTTACTTCTTTCCCTCAAACTAAAACTATGTAAGAACTGGAGAGGCTGTCTGCAGTCCTAACTTTCAGAACACAAAATAGGAAGCTATAACAAATGCTCTTAGTTGATCCATCTTTGTGTTCCAAGTACAATGCCTTGAAAATCCACCTGCTGGAAGTCCGGTGGTGTATGCAAAGGGATGTCATGGTAATTTGAAAACTGTTGAATACAGAACAGAAGACTTTTCCTGCCCCAAAGCTCACCACACTGGTTTGTCTGGCTCATTACATGCCAAAACTTTTGATTGATGTGCTCACTTCAGTCACGGGTAATTTTAACTCATATATTAAGTAGCTGTTGTTTCCATCCCATTATAGTTCCTTGTATGGGGCAAATCAGAGCTCAGGTCTTGTCTGTATTGGGCTGACCTAGAATCATAGTGTTCTTTTGTTTAAATTTAAGTAGGAGGCAAGCTAATATTTCAAAACTAGCAAACTTGTACAATCTCTGCTTCCCTTAATTGTAGGGATCCCTGTGGTAAAGAGCTTTTTGTTGCAACTACATAACTCTTTACCAGCCTCAAGAAAGCCAGGGATGTTAAAAGCTTTCTAAATACGTTGAAATTCTTTTGAAATGTATGAGGTTTAAATGGATTAATACAATAACAACAACTCTGTCAGAGTTTCCTCCTTCCTACTATGTTGCAATAGTGTTTTTTGGTTGTATATCTTAATATCTGCAAAACATTTGAGGAGTGAACATTTTAAATTACAATGAATAAATGGAATATAGACAATAGAGGGTATAAAATACTGAGCTCTGCAGGAGAAAGATGGGCAAACTCTTCCCTTGAGATTAACTGCCTATTAACTACTGCCTCTGACAACTCTCCAGAAGTACAGCTGTGGGTTGGTTGTGACTCAGTGGTATACAACCACAGCAGCAACACTATAACAACACAAACTATAAGAGTATAATGTAAATGTAAATGTAAATGTAAATGTAGTAGCATGTATTTTTTTGTTAGCTTTCTAACTTAATATTTCTCTATAATCTGTATCTATGACAAAATAAAAATCATTCATGTCAGTAACCTGTATTATGTCTGGAAAATATTACCTATAAATTATCATTTTAGAAATAACATTATAATTCAACCAATTTCAGTGTATTATTATGTACTCAGAATATGATTGATATTGAGACACAGTCCTTGCTTCTTGAGAGCTTGTTTGGAGGTTCTAGCAGGGGAGCGCAGCTACTCGTATACTCTTGAGGGAAGGACGATCTTCCTTCTATCGGGGATGGTCATCCACTGCAACCGAGCGCCCAGCGTCGGGAGGGACGCACATGGATCGGTGAGGGAGGAAGGGGACACCCGCCTAGCCAGTCAGATCAGCCGAATCAACCCTGGAGATAAATGGGGTGACAGATGACGCAGCCAGATTGCCCTCACATCCCAGTCCTTGCTTCTTAAAGGGATTAGAGATTCTTTTAGAATTTGATCTCTGATGGCCTAGTGTTAAGTTGTGCTGCAATCCCAAAGCATGAGGTCCAGGCCATTAGCTGCTCCACAGGAGAAAGTTGGGCAATCTCCTCCTGTGTGTTTAAGTGTCTCTGAAAATCAGCTGGAGGGTCAGCTATGAGTCAGTTTCAACTTGATGGTGCATAATAACAACAGCAGCAAAAGGTCTACTTATTTATTTACTATGTTGTTGTTGTTGTTAGGTTCCATCGAGTCAAGCATGAGTCATAGCTACCCTATGAACAAAAGATCTGAAACCAGTACTGTCCGGTGCCATCCTCACACTTCCTGACACACAAGAG
>NW_006399763.1:25192291-25193274 GCF_000299155.1 Elephantulus edwardii | reverse complement strand
TGGAGATTGATTTTGGAATTTAGATGCATTTTTATTCATTGCAAATATAGTTTTCTGTAAGACACGAAAGAAGACTTTACACATGGATTTCACCCAGTGGGCTACGTAGGAATCAGATTGACTACATTTGTGGAAGAAATTGTTGGAGAAACTCATTATCAGCAGTCAAAATTAGACCAGGGAAAGACTGTGGGTCAAATCATCAATTACTCATATGCAAGTTCAAACTGAGGCCAAAGAAAATGAAAATAAGTCCCCAGGAACCAAGATATGATCTTGAATCATTTCCGTCAGAATTTCGTGATCATCTTAAGAACAGGTTTGAGGCAGTGAATGCCAATGATAGAGAGAGATGAGTTGTGGGATGATATCAAGGATGTTGTCCACAAAGAAAGCAAAAGGTCATTACAAAAACAGAGGAGAAAGAAAAACATAACTTAAATGGATATCAGAAGAGATTCTAAAGATTGCACTGGAGTGTTGGGAAGCTAAATCTAAAGGAATCTACAGGAATTTGTATTTACCATAAATCTTTGCTAATGTGAGATACACTAAAATATACTATCTGTAGAAGACTATCTGTACTATCTGTGTACTATCTGAACACAGACTGTAATTAAAAGATTATATGAGCAGGGTGGGGGAAAAAAGAAAATCACCTCCTTGAAAAAAAACCAGTCAATATTAAATCAACAACTCAAAGGAAATGAAATTCTAGGATGAAAGTAATATTCCAGATATACATAAGAATTTTCTACTTCAATATTGTTATTTAGTTCTAGTTAGGAGAAGAGTATATGACAAGCTCTAAAACCTTCAAGTATAATCCCATCTATATGAACCCAATAAAATAAAATTATCCATGGATTAAAAAAAGATTATAAATATCACATTATCTTCTCTACTAAGGCTCTTAAGTATGACCTGCAGAATACAAGTTATAGTGGACTTGGGAATTCCAAGTTTCATTTTTAATTTTTATT
>NW_006399763.1:25161604-25190764 GCF_000299155.1 Elephantulus edwardii | reverse complement strand
AGTCTCTCTCAGGGAGGAGTGATAGGGAATGGCAAAGGACACACTGACAAAGGAGATTAATCAGAACTGGCTTTGGCAAGCACTGTGGCAACTGGACAATTAAAACAGACTTTCAAGGGGGCGAAAAAAAGAACAAACTGGGGAGGAGGGTAGAGAAAATAGTGCAACAATGAATGAATGGAAACCCAAACTCTCTTTAAATTATCATTAAAATTAATAAAATTTAAAAACAAACCCACAGATAAAAAAGAAAAGTTAGGTTACAGTTTCACTCCAATAAAGTATCATAGCCATATAATTATAGCTCAGTCAGGATTAAAAGACTCAAATGAGGTACTCCTCAACTTTCATATTGTGGGTGGCTGAGCTAGAGGTAATTACCAGAAAAGGATGACTTGATTAGCTCAATTTAAAGAAGCCACCAAATAAGTAGTTGTTGCCATTCTTTCCCTCCTCTAACTTAAACGAATACATTTTTTCATCCTTAAACATTTTCTTTTGCTATTGACATATATTTTTGGTTTTATACTGGTTTACTTACAAAGTTCATATACATTGTTTTTCACACCAAATCTTTCCCATTTCCTTTACCCATTCCAACCATCAAATTGTACAACCCTATGATTACCCACACCTAACCCCTCTGGTCCCACCCTCTCCCCCACTTAGACCCTCATAAACGTTTTGCTAGTTATCTGTTTCTACAATAATGGTCTTAAACAGTAATTTGTCCTTATGGGATGAGTTAGGACACTAAGCAAAATGTTCTGTAGTCCATCCCAAATTAAGTAGTGATTTTAAAAATCATTGTTCCTACACATGCTGTGTAGTATTCCATCATGTGAATGCGCCATTATATCTCAGTCCATTCGATTGTTGTTAGACATTCGGGCTGTGGAGAGATAGGAACTCTTGTACACTGTTAGTGGGATTGTAAACTCTTACAACCATTCTGGAAGGCAGTTTGTCTTTTCCTCAAAAAGCTGAATATAGAAATTTCATATGACCCACTGCTTGGAATACATCCTGAGAAAATGAGAACGAAGGCACAGAGATTTATATACCAAAGTTTATAACAGTGTATTGAGGATTGGTAATGATGTTTTATTGAGAATTTCATATTGGCCTATTGTCTAAAGAGGGAAAAACAAGACACTGGGGCACAGGGCCATGAACATCTCTATGAAAGGGCCAGAGACAGTAAGAATAGTAGAGTTTCTCACTACCTCTGAGCAGAAAGCAGATAAGGAGCATGTAGCCCAGCCCCATGGTGTTTCTGGGTCCACAGTGCAGCAAGGGGTTTGTTTATTCATTGCTGACTCATAGACTCACAGATATGGTACCAACAACCGGATTTTTTTAGGGAACGAAGTTGGAAAGTGGGAAAGACAATATCTCACAATACTAGTCCAAGCTTGTTCTTAACAGTTAGCCCAACAGTTCCAATACACATTTCTTTCAATAATTCCAGGCTCCAGTTTCAGTTCAGCAGTCAAATCCAAATCATCCTGCAAGGTTTGCCTCAGAGTAGTTATAAGTGAACTTCTTCAAACATACAGCATGAACAGCCAAACCTTTTACTGTGCCTAGCACAAATGCAAGAAGCCTCAGGTTACACCTTGCCACCATTTGTCCGCAGCAATGCCACAGTCTCTCCATTACCACCAGGATCTTGCTTTCACAAGATTCTTGTCACCACAAGCCTTGCTCACCTCAGCTACTCAGTATGGGAAGCACATTTCTCTTATGTCCCACAGATGTTGGTGATTTGCAATACCATATTGATTTATAAGGTCATGTGCCTGCAATTAAGGTAGTTGGAGACCAGAGGCTA
Organism: Elephantulus edwardii; assembly: GCF_000299155.1. Taxonomy (NCBI): domain Eukaryota; kingdom Metazoa; phylum Chordata; class Mammalia; order Macroscelidea; family Macroscelididae; genus Elephantulus; species Elephantulus edwardii. The sequence continues at coordinate 25,188,930 of NW_006399763.1, read as the reverse complement.
AATGGTTAAAAAAAAAAGCCAACTTTTAGGCTAACACTATACATATTATATTTCAATTATAGTAGGAAGAGGATTTTCTTAAGATAAATAGTAATAAATCAAAGAATAAAACTATCATATCTTCTCAATAAATCCATAGAGTCAGATAGATAACTCAAAAAGGAAAGAAGTATCATTAAGTTATTACTGAATTTTATTTTCACTTTTCTGACTGTTGCTTTTAAATTCTATTCCCAAATAATCCTCCTTTATATTACATTCACTGCCACTGTGTCAGTTCTGACTCACATTGCCTTTCCCTTCTGCTTCAGAGGCTGTGAGTCTTAAGAGGAAGAGATAGTCCATATTTCTCTCATGGAGCAGGAGGTAGAAAAGGAGGCTTTTGTTAGTAATTGAAAAAACCTTATAAAAGGCAGCTCAGGTGGCATTGTACATAGTGAATTGTATAACTCAAAGATTGCAAATATGGAATCTTTTTAGTGGTTCTGTCAGAGGCTCTGTGGCAGAAAGAGGGGCATCTCTGCCAGTGCAATTTACAGCTGCTGAAAACCCTCTTTAGGGTCAGCTATGAGTTGATCTGACATCATAGCATAAATCGGATGGCTTATACACCATATGAATTAGGCCACCAGTACCCCTTCCTTTACATTATGCATTCCTAAAAGGTGATGGTAGAAATAATTTAGAAATCTTATGAAAATGTACTTTGTGATTGAATAGGTCATTGTGTAGCATTGAGCCGGAACTGACCCGTGTGGGGCAGGGGTTCAGAGGCAGTAGTCACTTTAGAGAGGGAGCGCTGGTGACCTAGTGGCAAGAAGCTGTGTGGTGGTTCAAGGCCACCAGATGCTTGCTCTGAGGGAGAAGGATGGGCAATTTCCTCCAGTGCATTGATTAACTTCTGAAACACTGCAAGAGGGTCAACTATGAGTCCGTTTTGAGTCTACATACAATAACAATTGCTCTAGAGGAGATTACCCATCCTTCTCTTGCAGAGTAGCTTTTAGATTCGAACCATGTGTCTTTAGGACTGTAGTGCAGTCTTGCCACTAGGCCAGTAGGTCAATAGTGACACCTGAAATCAGAAAAGATGTGCTTCAAGATTGAACCCTCTCTTCATACCAATTTAATATATATGATCAAATAATTCTAGAAATTGGACTTTATGAAGAAAAGGGTGGTATCAGGACTGAAGGAAGACTCATCAGCAGCATGCATTATGCAGATGAAACAGCCTTGCTTGCTGAAAATGGGAAGGACTTGAAATATCTACAGCAGAGGATCAAGGAGAGCAGCCTTCAACATGGATTATATCTCAACATTATTAAAACAAAAATCCTCCCCACTGAGACAATGGATAATACCATGGTCAAAGGAGAAAATACAGAATTTGTCAACAATTTAATTTTGCTTGGATCCACAATAAACATCATTGATATCAGCAGGCAGGAGATCAGGAGAGTTTCTAGCACTGGGAAAGTTTGCTGTTGGGAACCTGTTCAAAGTCCTGAAGAGCAATGATGTCAGTTTAAAGACCAAGGTGCACCTATTCAAGCCACACTTTTTCTAATCACCTACTATGCATCTGAGATTTGGACAACAAACAAAGATAACTGGAGAAGAATTGAAGCATTTAAGTTGTGTTGTACAGAGTGCTGGATATACCATGGATTTCCAAAGTAACGGATATATCTTGGAGAAAGTGCAATCAGAGCATTCCATGGAAGCAATGATAGTGAAGCTTCATCTCACATATTTAAGGCAGATTGTTAGGAAAAAGTCTTTTTTCAAAAAGGATGTCATGCTTGGTAAGGTGAAGGGTTCAGGGAAGGAGAGGAAGACTTAATGAAATGTACTGATACAATATCTGCAGCAATGGATTCAATTGTGTTAAGAATGTTAAGGATAATGCAGGATAGGACAGAGCTCAGATTTGTTGGTCAGGGTCGCTCAGAATTGTGATCAACGCGGGCAGTACTTAACAACAATTGAATGTGTTATTATAAAAAAATAATCTGAAAATAGTAGATATTTATTATTCATAGTTTAAATATTAATTTATGGTTATAAATTCTACAGGTTTGGTATTGCATAGAAACATTAACGTACATTTTGAAGAAGTTATATAGATAAGCATGCCTTAGTAAATTATAGTGTCAAATAAAACATTTATTTCATACAAACACACATCACAGCAGTGACGTGTGTGTGTGTGTGTGTGCTTGAAATCAACTGGATCACTAGTTCACTTGTTAGACAAAAATGTTCTGAGTTTCAGAATCTCTTGGGGTTTTTTTCTAGTTGAATTTCAAGGTGTTCCAATTCTTCCAGGGCTTAAATCAATGAGAACACTGTATGAAGAGCAGGAAAAAGAATAGCAGATAATCCTAGATTTTATATCTTTATCAGTGTTCATTGGATAGAGTTTTAGAAGATTAGCAACAGGCTAAGTGGATTGCTTACTTCCTCCTGAGAAATTTAATAATGTTCTTTATCTCCTGTGCATAGCTTTGAAGAAGTTTAACAAAATTTATAAAGGAATTGCTTTAAACTCTATTACTATTTCTCTTTATGTAGGTATGCCATTCAAGGGAAATATGTTCCCACATCTTCTTTGAGATTTGTATTGTACGTAGAAATTTGTTGTCAGGAATATTGACTATGTATTCCCTTAAGAATTTTATATTATACACTGGAAATTGCTAATATTTAAAAATTAGAAACACAATTTTCATTTTAATTTACTTCCTTTGTAATGAATTACTTGATGATAGTCACAACTACCACAAACAAATAAATACCAAAATACGTATTTTTCAGTGTATGCATTTATTCCATTGTTTTTATAACTTATATAAATAATACAAATATATATCTATATATATGTATAAATCATATGGGAGAATGTTGCCCATCTTTCTCCTGTAGAGCAGCTGGTGTATTTAAACTAATCAACTTTAGATTGAAAATATTTATTTGAGAGATAGTATTTTAAATAAAAGTTTTCATTTCCCCCCCAAGTTTAAATTAAAATGTTGCTAGAAAACTAATATTTACATTATTTCTGATTCTTTTTAAACTATATTTTGGATCCTAAAAATTCAATAAATATTGTCAAGTAAATATGTAATAACTTGAAATTACATGAAAGCTTGACACCTAACATCCTAACACTTGAGTGATAAAAATACTATTGTTATGATGATGAGTAGATGTGTTATATTCTAAATATTTGCCTACCTAAACTCTTAGTATTTTTCCTTTATTAGAGTCTGCAGCTTTCACTGACAGCTGTAATTCAAAAGTTTATAAATTGAAATATACCAAAATTCATATCATGTATTTAAATTTTTTCTACTATATGAGTGTTCATTTGTTCTCCAAAAATCAACATTTAAAAAATAGTCCACCTTATGTGTTAACAGTTATAATTTCTTCAAACTTTTTATTTTAAGATAACATATATAACTAAACATATTTTCTGAAAAATTAAACCATATATTTAAAATTCTTTTCTGAATGGTCAATTTTGCCACATTACAGTGAAATCCACAAAGTTGTTATATGTCAAAATTTCAAAAGTCAGCTTAAAAAGTAAGAGGGTGAATTAAACTATGTGTTAATAGCTTGAAGTGGAAAAATGAATTGTTGTAAATATATGCAAAAAATGGTTATAACCTACAAATAGTGTATAAAGACTTTTATATAATTTTATATATAATGTTATTTATATTAAATATAATTCTAACTAATGCTGTGTGATTTGTAACTCGGCTACAGTCACCACATTGTTCTGTCTAAGTCAATTGAATAAGTATGCTACAAATAAGACAATTTTTAAAAATAAGCAAACAAAGGCTAAAAATTCTATTGACAACTTGCATAATTTCTTCAAAAACTTTTGCTTTGATCATTCCAGATAACAAAAGATGCACTTTGGAATAAAAATGTAATACAGATGTCACGGATGATTGATTGGTGAAGAGAATGTGCAGAATTCAGCCATAGGAAATACCAAATATGAGCACATGCAAGATTTTTTTGTTATTGTTTTCAGCCTCACTTCTTCTGCACCTGATGGCCTTGCTTTTAGCTACAGCTAATAAGAGATTCTTTACCCCTTGACTTTTGGTTCTTACTAACCACTCTTTTATATAAGACAACCAAACTAAGAATAATGATTGTAATTTCATTGCAATTATTATTGTAAATAACTAATTTCACAACTTCTTTGTCTTATCCTGAGATTCTTTTTCTGATTTGATTTATTCTCAAAATGCTGTTTATTGTGTGATTTATTTCCCATTTCCAAAACAAACTTTATCTCCAATTTGCTATTTATATGCAACTAATTTCTTAGGAATATACTTTTTCTGACTCTCAAAATCATTCCAGGTTGTGACCCAGAGAAAAAGGCAAATTTAACAATATATGATCCCTGTTACATGATTCCATGAAAATCTAACTCTGAGATATTTTCATATGCAGAGAAAGAAAACAAGATGAGCTGACATGTCCAAGGAGAGCTCTCTACTGGCAGCACAGTGCCCCCTAAAGTTATCCAGGGAAGGAGTTGATGCATTTTGTCTCAAAATGAACTAAGCATTCTCCAGTAAAACATCATTATTTGACTTCATTTCATCATGTAGACATAGTGCTCAGAAAATAGTACATTAAATAAAAGGTAAATATAACTAAATTTGTTTCATTTCAATTATGAAGATAGCCACAAATAAAAACTGTGTCCCTTTGTTTCTATTCTATGCTATTAAAAATAGCAATAAGAAAGTGAAATGTGTTATTGAATGAAAACTCGGTGGAGTATTTATTCTATTTGTAGTACATACCATGCCAATGACATTTTTCTAATTTTAGTATATAAATAAAAATATTTGGTGGAAGATGGCAAAGTAAATTTCAAAACACAGATGTGAATTTAGTAAAATAGATGGTAATGTTAATGTCTTAGTTCAGTAAAAGGAAAAAGGAAAAAAAGGTAAAATGTGCACAGACAAGAAAATAAAAGATATACTATTACATTCTGGCTTTCCTATTCTACTGGATATATCGTTTCTTATTTTCTTTTAAAGGGCACTAACTTAGTAAAATACTGCATAAATATTTTGAAAGAAAAAAAGTAAGCTCTATTTGATTAAATTAAGACAAGCCTTTGACGACTATTTTCTTTCTTTTTAAAAGAAAACTGCTTTTCTAGATCCCATCTTCTAGAACAAACGTAATGCTATACAAACTCCCTAATATACTACAAATATAAAATTCTATATTAAATCTATCTAATATATGTGAATATGTATCAGTACTTAGATACAGGCTCTTTAAAATGACATTTTCTAACTAATCTCTTACAACCTCTAGCCCAATAGAAATGTTGGATGCACAAGATGCAACAGGTAATATCACCTATTGCTTTGGGATCTGAAAATGGGGCCTGGAATTAGAGGGCCATAAGTGTCTCTTTGAAATTGCCAGAGGGAGTGAGAATAGCATGGTTCATCACCATCCTAGAGAAGAAAAGAAATAAAGAGCCCCTAGCCTACCCCCATGGTGCCTTTAGAGCCATAGCAACAGCAAGAGGTTCCTTTATTTGTGGTTCACTCACAGACTCACAGCTGTGGTACTGAGAATGGGGTTTAGTAGGGAAGTAAATGGGAGAGTAGAGGAGGCAAGGAGTATCACCCAGGGCAAATCCAGATTTTAGCCCAACAGCCCCAAGGCACAATCCCTCAATTAGTTCAGTTTTAGTTCAGCAACACAAATTCAAGAAACCCCTGATTTTCTCAGTCACCTACCAAGATTTGCCTCAGAACACTTTTTTTGGTTTTGGTATTTTTGTTTGTTTGTTTGTTTAATATTATACTTGTTTACTTACAATGTTTGCATTCATTGTTTTTCATACCAGATCTTTTCCCTTTCCTTTACCCCCCCTCCTTCCACCCATCAAATGTGTGACCCCTCACTCCCCTCCTTGGATTCTTGTACTCATTCTACAATAATGGTCCTACACAGTATTTATTATCATGAGACTGAGTTAGTTCACTTAGCATAATGGTCTCAAGTCTCTCTCTTGTTAGGTAGTAATTTACAAAATCATTGCTCCTGCATGCTGCACAGTATTCATTTGTGTGAATGTCCCATAATTTCTCAATCCGTTTTATTGTGGTTGGGCATTTGAGCTGTTTCCTTTTTCTTGCTATGGTGAATAACACTGCTATGAACATTGGTGTACAAATCTCAATATGTGTCTCATTTCTGCTTTTCTCAGGGTATATTCCAAAGAGTGAAATAGCTGGGTCTCTGTGGTTTTAAGTCAGTATCTCCGTCAAGCATTCAGTAAGAACAGCAAAACCTTTAACTATGGCCAGCACAGATTCAAGAAGCCTTGGACCATACCTTGCCACAGTTTCTCCTAATGTCACAGTTTCTCTACCACCATCACTACAGTCTCATTCTCACCAGGGTTGCTTGTAAGTCTAGCTCCTTAGTGTGGGAAGCACTCTTTCTCTTGTCCTAGTCCCACATATCTTCATGATTTTCGTGACCATGTTTCTGCAGTTAAGGTAACTGGAGACCAGAGAAGGATAAGGTATTGATTAAAAAAGCAACATTTAAGACTAACACCACAACAAAGTAACTAATGACAAATAAATTTATCACAACTGCAATATTTTTGCTTATAGTAAATGATAAAAATAAAGCATAGTAAAAAGTACAAAATTATATACTGGAAGGAAGGAAGAGATATTCAAGTCAGCAGTATTTCCCAAAATGTTATACTTACTGATACTATGAGCTAGAGAAGGGATTTAAATAGTTCAAGGAGCCCTGGTGGGACAGTGGTTAAAGTGCTAAGCTGCTAGGGGAAAGTCAGCAATTTGAACTCATCTCCATAAAAGAAAGAAAAAGCATTCTACATTTGAAAAGAGTCAAGACCTGGAAACCCTATTGGGCTGTTTTACTCTATCCTATAATGTTGCTCTGGTTGCCTACTAGGTAGGGATTTGCATCACTAACACAAAGACAGGCAGTTTGAATCCACTGGCTGCTCTGCAGAAGAAATATGACTAATATTCTGCCATATAATTATTATAGCCTCCTCTGAAAAGTCACTTACTAGTCTAACTAGACACAATGAGAGTTTTGATAACATTACTTCTGGGTGGGGGGAAAGGATAATGAAGAGGGAGTACCCTATTGAATAGGAAATAAAGAATTATTATCTTTGAATTATGATGTTGGTCAGAATTAATGACTATATCATGATTGCCATAAGAAGAGACAAATTTGTGTTGGAACATGTGCAGTGGGGGTTCTACAAAAAGACAAATATTGTGAGGCTTGTCTCACGTATTTTAGTTTTGTTGTCAGGAAAGTTTAGTCCCTGTTAAAGGACATCATGCCTGAGGAAGTGGAGGGTTGGCAAAGGAGAGGCTTTGTTCATGATAGCAAAGAGTTGGAAACAACCCAAGTGCTCATCAAAAATGAATGGATAGAGAAGCTGTGGTATATTCACACAATGGAATACTATGCTGCATTGAAAAACAAGGAACTCATGAAATAGTATACAAAATAGGTGACCCTGTAGGGCATTGTGCTGAGTGAAATATCTCAGTCACAAAAAGACACTGCATAATGCCACTGTTATAAAAGAGGACTGACATAGGGCTTGGGGGGAGACTGAAAGAGGAGATAAATAATATATACTGCATTGAAACAGATGACGGAGACAACTGTTTAAAATGGATATATGATTAGATATTATTGTTATGACAGGAGTCCAGAATGAAGGTAGTATAGTGGGGTGGACCTGAGGGGGAGGTATTGTACAACAATGAAATAATTATTTTCTTTTACTTTTCAAAGAGAAAAGCAAATTTGAGGCTGAGGGAGGTGAGCAGGGAGAAAAATGCAACAGTGAATGAATGGAAATACAAAGTCTCTGTAAACTTTCATTAAAATCAATTTAAAATTACAAAAAGGAGAGGAAACATCTCAGTGATACAAACTGACAATGTGGCTGCAGAAATGGATTTAAGCAGAGTTGAAATTGTGATCAAGGTACCGGATAGGTAAGATAATTTCAATCTATTATATATGGGTCACTATGAGTTGGAGCCCACTCATGAGCAATGAATTTGCTTTAATTTTATAATTTCTACAATTTGGGGATCCATTTTAACTGGTGTGATTCAATAAAGGCTTAATATTACATATATAACATGGAAAACTATTTCTGAGATCAAAACAAAACTCACCAACCAATAATTTGGGAAAAAGCCAATGACTTTCTATTAATTATTTTCTGATGTCTAAACAGAAATAGATACAATTTAAATGCCTTATCACTCAAGTCTAGTACTCAAACCTTCCCCTAAGTCTTAGAAGCAAAAGAAAAAACCTCCAATAATTTGATTAAGGCATTAGCAGCTATCACTATGATTTGATATATGATCTCATTAAATTTTCACAAGAACCTTTTGAGTATGCATTCTTATCTAATTTGTTAAGATTCTGTGTAATCTGCAGAGAACTCTAGTGGTTTAGTGATAAGGAGTTGTTCTGCCAACCCAAAGGCACATCATTCAAATCCACCAACTTCCTCAAAGGAGAAAATGGGCAATCTCCATGTAGTTTACTGTCTTTGAAAATCCACTGGAGAATCAGATTTGAGATGATTCTGCCTTGATGGCACATAATAGCAACAATATAATCTGAGAATTGGACAAATTATCCAAATTTCTGAATGATTGGCAATGAATAGCAAAATTAGGATTCAAATAGTTTCTTTAACTTTAAAGTTAATTAAACCTCTTTCAACTTCATAATATCTGGAACTGACCCAAAAGTATAGAAAGCTGTTGCCAGTAGAATGAACCTGGTAATATATCCACAGTATGAACGTAAGGATTTGAATAATATTATTGGGTGTGTCATGTAACTATGTATAACTATATATCTACATATATATTTATAAATTATTATAATAATGTCTTAATAATATAGTATAAGTATGTTATATACCATAGTATATATTTATTTTAATATATATATATACACACACACATATATTCTATTGTTATATTACATAGAGATAAGTTGATGAGTCAGCCCTTGACTAGTGACCATCTTTTGTGCTATATGGTACAACTGCTTTATAGGATTTTATTACCTCAAATCTTTAAACAATTCTGAAGGGGAAAAAAAACCCAGAAACAGCAACTCACTGTTGTCAAGACAAATCTGACTCACAGCAAGCCTACATTAAGTTTCCAAGGCTGTAAAGTTCTACAGCCTTTTTTCTTGCACAGAAAAGTTTGGTTAATTCAAATCTGTGGTTTCATAATTAGCAGCCTGACATGTCAAGCACCAAGGCATCAAAGAAGCAATTAGTCAGGTCTTCATTTTGATGGGCTTTTGCGTGATTTTGAACCACTAGGTTTAGATTGGCAGAAAAGCAAAATCTCTTATACCACACAAACTCTTCATATATGCTATTGTTATGTGTCCTCAAGTTGGGACAAATCATAGGTGACTTTCTGGCAGATAATCAATGATGTTAATCACACAGGAGGAGATGACCTATGTTTCTTCCCATGAAGCAAGTGGTAGATTTGAACCTTGAACCATCTGTCTTTGAGTTTGAATGAAATGTATGGACTTATATTAATTATTAACCCCTGTTGTCAAGTCTAATGCAACCCTCCATCTAGTTTACAAAGCTGTAAATTATTACTGGAAGAGATTGCTCATGTTTCTACATTAGTGCCTTCAAATCACTGTACAACGTGTTATTGCATTACACCACCAGAGCTCCTTTATTAATAACTGTTGTTTGCTTTTGAGTCAGAATGACCCATAGCTCACCCTTCAGTAGCTTTTTAGAGGCAGTAAATGATACAAGAGGAGATTGCATTATCTTTCTCCCTCTGAACATCAGGTGGAGTAGAACCACATGCTGTCAGAATTGCAGCACTGCTTCTTATTGCAGTGCTAAGCCACCAGAGCACCCTGTATTATTAGCTAATATAAATTATTATCTAAGGAACTCTGATGGCTTAGTGGTTAGGGATTGTGCAGTCAACACAAAGACAAGTTATTCTAATTCACTACCTGCTCTGCAGGAAAAGGATGGCCAATCTCCTACTTTGTGATTTATGGCATCTGAAAGCCCCCTGGAGGGTCATCTATGGGTCTGTTCTGACTCTTCAATGCACAACAACAATAGCAATTTGTATACAATGAAATGTGCAAGAGCTGGGACTTGTTTGTCCAGATCCTAATTTCTTTTTTGGATATGGTTCAATCTAAGCAAAAGTCTTCTTCCTTGGAGGCAAAAATGACAAATTTCTGTCTTCATTCTTTGGACATATTACTAGGAGAGGCTATTCCTTAAAAAGGAACATATTTGGGGAGACAGAGGGTCAAAAATAAAATAAGTTCCCCAACAAGATGGATTGAGACAGTGACTGCAGCAATGGGCTCAAGTATAACAGGAATGATGAGGATGGGACAGGTAGGACAGATTTAAGGTCCCATGGCTCACTGTGAACCATACTCTACTGAATGGCATCTAACAATATCTACAATAAGCACTTTTCTATCTTTATCAGTGAAAAAAAATTGAGGGTTTTTTCCCCCCTCTAATAGGTTTCAGCCCTACAAGTCTCTAGCTTGTGCAAGTTTCAATAAATGTGCATAAAATAATTTCTAGGACTAGATTTGAATCTTCTAAATGTATTTCACTAAATATTTTTAAACTTAAAGATCTTTTTATTGTTATTTAAATTTTCTAGGAAATAAAAAGTAGATATTTTTAAACTGTAGGTATAATATTAGTACTGTTAATTTAAAAAAGACCTACAGTATGACTTTTATTATTTAAAGAGTTTGTTATGAATATTGTCAGTTTTAAAGCTATAGGCCTTGCAACTTTCTATCACTTCATTTTACAAGAGTTACTGTATACTTGGGTACACAGAAGCTGAGTAGTTAAAATATTTATTGTTTTATTACTAATTTAAAAGTGTTTAATTTATGTCTAGAAAATATATTCTATTTGATGCAATGACATTTCTAAAAACTAAAGTCATGTTTATTGTTTTAAACATTTATCTGGTTAATTTTGATAAAACTCCATTCTAGAAAAATAATTTAACACCTTTATATCCAGTCTCAAACCAAGGAAATAAAATGTATTTATAAATTTCATTAGTTTATTAACTCAATAAACTAATTTTTAATTTTTGCACTTAATAGCAGACATAATTGTTAAATATAAAACTGAAATGCTCAGAAGGTACTTAAATGGTCAGGATTGATAGCTCTGATGTACACAGATAATTTGTGCAAAAATATAAATATATCTAAATAAGGGTCTTCTTTTTTTATTTGGAGTAAAAGGGTATTACTTTGAAAAAGTAAGTTGCCAAATGCAAGCATTTTTAATTAAAAAGCTACTTTGTGTTATAGAAGAGTTTCTTATCATTAATAGGGTTATTGAAGGCAGAAAATAGTAAACAGAGATGTTGTCCCTCTCCACTACTATAATTGCTTCTGTAACTTGGCTTTCACGCTTTCTGGCCTTTTCCTGAAGGAAGTTTCACGGTTAATACAGCATTGTTAACTTTATTCTCTTTTCAGGGCTTGTGTTTCTGATCCCAGCCCACACAAGTATAGGGTGTAGGCAATAGAGCCCAATTTTTGCCCCTCTCAGATCTCTAAACCAGGATTATTTACAGTTGATGATTTCTTTCATGTTCAGAATGACTCTTCCACTCAGAGTGATTATAAACTAGCAATATTTTTCAAGTATCTTTCTTTTAATGAATATGTATATATTTTTCATTAAGAGTTGTCAATTTCAAAGAGAATATTTCCCAGGAGGTACACTAGAAATATTCTCACAAGGCAGAAAATAAGAAGACAGAAAGTATTAAAGAGACTGGAAAAAGCTACAAAGAAGAAAAAAGAAGTATCAGCAAAAGGGCCTTATATCTTGAGGTCTAAATTAGAAAACATTCTCAAATGTAAATGAAACAGTGTAATATATGCATAACAACTTAATTAACCTGTGGTACTAAACTACTATAGCTGGTAGTCTCATTAGATCCTATCAGTGAATATTCTTTTTAATATAGTTCAGTTTTTAATAGTTCAGTATTTTCTTTCTTTCACATACAGAGAAATAAGCTATGCAGTCATGCTAAAAAGAATATATTCTTTCAAGTAAATAAACTTCTATTTGTCTGCTTTGTTAGAAAATGTACATGTAGGTAGAAACACAAATACTAAGAGGAAATCTCTGGCAAATAAAATTTTTGCGTAGCAATTTTTCAAGTGGTGGAGATTTCAGGTTCTTTTTAACCTTTTATTAAAAAATTTTTCTCTTCTAGAATTTTTAGCTATGTAGGAAACAAGTCAAGAAAAAAAACATATTAACCTGAGAATTAATATAAATTAAAGCATTTCTACTATCTATCAAACATTTAAGAAAGCTTGTCAAACTTTCATATTTTAACTCTTGACTTATATTTTTAAATTTTTTTACTTATTTTTTAAAAATAAAATGCTCCAGGTAAATAAGGTCAATTATTGATATAAGTATATTGTTTTTCTTAATTCAACAATTTAAAAAATCCTTTTTAAAATATATTTTCCTCATAGCTTTTTAATTAACATATTTTTACTAATGTGTCCTCAAGTGAATACGTTAACATTTTATCTGAGCTTTGAAGAAAAAAAGGACAATAATATTATCACGTTAGACATTGGAATAAATACTGGCACATATATATGGACAAGATTTTCATATTCTCTGCACATGATGACAGTGTTTGAAAAATGTATTTTTACAGCTCACAAAATTCAACCCAATTCAACCCATTAATTTTTATTAATGACAGATCCCTTTTCATTTCTTTCAAATGCTGAAATTACAGATGCAGTATTAACTAATTAAGTTCTGCCCATCAATTAATTACTTAATAATAATTACTTGTCACTGTCAAATTGTAAATATCTTATGAAAAGGAAAATAAATTGCTGTGAAATGTAGAATTTGTATTTTTGCCTATTAATGATTTCACAATCCCCAGCACAAGCTGTAATCCTGAGGTGACTGTCAGTGGTGAGCAGGTGAGTGAAGTTGATGGACACTCTTCCTTAGAAGCACAAGGTGAAGAGCTGATACATCATCAAGTGCTCAGCCACATGGCAATATGATTCATTGTTAATTTTTCACCTTGGTCAGACACCTTTAAAATTAGTGAAATCCTCTCTTATAATTAGTTTCTATGAATAGAATCTTTCTATTAGAGAATAGTTTTCCCTTGAAATATTGCTTCACATTCATTAAAAAGCATTCTCCTTTTAAAAAACTAATACCTAGAACTCTATTTGCTTTTAAAATGATGTTTCTTTCTGAACAGATTTATTCCTTTCCTTTTATTTTACAATATAAAAAAGTTAGACATTAAAATTTACCTTTCATTTATTTACTTCCTATTTAAGTAAGAATGTGTGAGTTACTGAAGCATCATTTTTTATATGTAAAGATTTCTCTTGCTAACAATTTCTGTATTTGACATTTATTGTACTTAACCAACAATACGTACACAGTCAGTATCATTACCCTATAAAATTATGCAGATGTAATATAAAGTTAACATCTGTTGTCTTTTTCTTTGAACTTTATTAGGATGCATGTTTTCTAATTATAGTAAGTAAAATTTTTTTTCTCTTTTTGATTGCAAACATGTAGTAACTATTACAATTTGGGGGGAAGGTAGAAATATATTACTACTAACATATTAAAGCCATAATGTATATAATGCACAATTAGAAATCTAATTCTTTTTAACAATGTTGTTGTTGTTATGTGGCTTCTGATTATGGCTTCTGTGTTACTTAATAAATATTTTCATATTTCATAATTCTAATTTAATGCTTGCTAATGATTTATTAGATTAGGGTACAAATTTAGTTTTGGAAATTTCATTTGTTTTCATTCATTTAGTTATGCCATTGATATATCTTTTATTCTGTTGCATTATTTATCAAATTCAAAATAATAATGTTGTATCTTTTGAAAAACTACTTATTTTCTGGTCTGGGATAAATTGTATAGAATAATCTACTTATTCATTGGGAATGATCACTGAAAAGGATTTTACATACTGTTTCCAGGAATGATTAATCTAGTTCATCAAAACAAAATTACTAAGTGTTCTGTTTACTACAACCAAGTTTTGAGCACTCAATATTTTGTCATTTAGTGTTTTGGATAATTTAGTGGGTTTTAAATAGTACTCAAAATTGTTTTAATTTTCATATCCTGATTACTAGTAACAACAACATTATTTTTAGTTGAGCCAAGATCTCTGGTTAGGGAGCTCTGTTGGTATAGTCTAGCCTGCCAGAGATCCTGATTACTTGTAACAACACCATTATTTTTAGTTAAACTAGGAACTCTGGTTAGGGAGTTTTCATGGTATAGTCTGTAGGAACTTATACTCTAACTGAAAGGGTGAGACATTGGTGGTGGATCGGCTGCTCCTTAGAGAAAGATAACAGTCTCCTGTTATGTCACTTATAACCTTAGAAACCCAAAGGAGAGTGTGCTATGAGTTGGTTCCAACTCAATGGCAATAAGTTGTTTTATTTACTCTTTCTATTTCTATATAATAAAATATACATATATGTTGTTGTTTATATGTGCTGCACAGTCATAACCAATTCATAGCTGACCCTCCAATGGATTTTCAGAGGCATTAATTGGCACCGGAGGAGATTGAATATCCTTTTGCAGAGCTGCTGGTGGATTCAAACCACGTGCCCTTGGGAATTCTTACCAATAGACCACCAGAGCTCTCCAAGTTGTGTGAGTGTGTGTTTGTGTGTATTTCCACATAATACTTTCCTTAGTAGTCACTAATAAATATACATACATACACACACACATATATATACATATATATATATATATATATCTCCTAGTCTTTTATTATCTTATTTGAGTAAATTAGTTCCATATGTAAGTGCTAAAATATATATTCAAACCAGTAATTTTTCTGTGGGATATTTAGATGGTCACTTTCTATAAAGTTATAAATATGTTACCCTTCTTATACTATTAATTTTTAACATATACTATTCATTTATCTTAATTTTCTATGAATATTTACCCATTTATTTTCTTTTAATGGAAAAAAGAATACTACTCTGATTTTAGAAAAAATATTATATTTAAGAATGGGAATATCTGGTTTTGCTTTTACTCTTTTTAAGCATTTGAGGAGCCCAAAGTCTAAGCACTCAGATGCTAATTAAAAGTCTAATTAAGAGTCTATTCAAACCTACCAGCTGCTCAACTAGAGTGTGTAACAATCTGCTTTTAGAGTTATTAAAACTCATTTTCATAAATTCAAACCAACCTATAACTGACTATACTGTAATTTTTTCGGAGGCTGTAAATTACATAAGCAGAGATTTCCCATCTTTTCCCCACAGAGCAGCTGGTACATTCTAACTTTCTGCCTTTGAACTGGAAGCACAACTCCATACCCACTAGGCCACCAGAGCTATAGAGATTAGAGGGTTGGAAGTTATAGGGCAGTTCTACCTTACCTTACATCTAAATCAGCTATAAGTCGGTATCCACCTGACAGGCAGTGGGTGGGCATATGTTATATACTCAATGTATGATACATAATTTATGTATCTCAAACTTGCATTTATTCTTGCAAAAACTCATAATCATAGTGTCTGGAGGGTAGAAAATGGGACAGGAGGGTAGAGTGCCATGAATGTCTCTCTGAAAAGGCTAAAGGGGAGTAAGAAAATCAGAGCCCCTCACTTCTCCAGAGCAGAACCCCTATAAAGAGCTCATCTCCCAGCCTCATAGTACATCTAGAGATACAACAACAGCAAGAGGTACATTTATTCATAGTTGACTAAAAGACTTATAATCATGCACTGACATTGAGGTTTATTAGAAAAGTAAAATGGAAAGTTGGGGAGGCAAAGAATATTCCCCTAGTACAAGTTCAGGTTTTAACCCAAGTTCCAAGGCACAGTTCATCAATTGGTTCAGGGTCTGATTTCAGTTCCACAGAAATGAGAATAAAAGGAAAAAAGGGATGACCATGTCCTTGGCCTCATAAACTTTAGTGTAAGCTTTCTCAATATTGTTAACTATTAAAACAAACTTATTAAAATACATAGTTTTATTAATAGTCTTTACTATTAGTAACTTACTCTGCTATCTAATAGGAACTGATTCAAAGTTGACCCTCCAAAGGGTTTTCAATGCTGGTAATCATACTAGAGAAGATTGCTCACTTTTCTGTTGGTGCTGCTGGGGGTCTAAAGGCCAGAGGGCTGTGATCTTTGAGTTAGCAGCAAGTGTTCCTGTGAACTAAGCCACCAGAACTCCCTATTAAATAATATACTAATGGTTTACTAGACTAAAATATATATTCTTAATAATATCCATATCTTCCTTCAAAAAATATTTAGTAATTTCTGACTTATATTGACTCCAAAAGTGTTTCCAAGGCTGTAAATCTTTAGAGAAACAGACTGTCTTATCTTTCTCTCCTTAAGGTACTAACAGATTCAAAGTACTGACATTTTAGTAAGCAATACAGATTGAAGCTCAACATCAAGAAAGCAAAGATTCTCACCACTAGGCCAATTAGCAGCATCAGTATGGATGGCGAAGAGATGGAGATAGTTAACAGTTTTAGTTTGTTTGACTCCATAGTCAACACTCTTGGCACCAGAAGCCAGGAAATCAAGAGACGAATTGGGTTGGGAAAGTCAGCTGTCAGGGTTTCTCCAGAGTACTGAAGAGCAACAACATCAGGCTGGAGACTAAGATGTGCCTGATCCAGGCTATAGTCTTCACAATTGCATGCTATGCATCAGGGAGTTGGACAATGACTAGCGATGACAGAAAGAGAATTGATGCCTTTGAGCTGTGATGCTGGAGAAGAGTCTTGAATATACCATGTACTGCTAGGATAATAAACAGTTTTGTCCCGAAGAAGGTGAAGCCAGAATGCTCCTTGGAGTCAAGGATTCTGAAGCTTCATATGACATACTTTGAGCATGTTGCAAGGACGGACTGGGACATCATGTTTGGCAGGGTGGAGAGGCGGTGAAGGAGAGGAAGATCTTCGATGAGATGTATCGATTCTGTGACTGGAGTGGTGGGAAGTGAATTTGTTTGAGATGGCTAGGTTGTACATAGGGTCGCTATGAGTCACAAGCGACTCTACTGCACATAACAACAACAATCCAAGATTTAATATACTGTGTCAACAGAGCTACTTTTGTAATAAATATACTAGAGGATATACCAATATTTTCTAGTATTGCTTAATCCAAAATAACAATTGTAAATTGAACATCATGATAGATGAAGAGAAGATTGAAACTGTCAATGGCTTCATCTTACTTGGATTCACAATCAACAACCTTGGTATTGGCAGATCAGGAGATGAATTGCACTGGGAAAATCTACAATCAAGGAAATTTCATTATTGAGAAGCAATAATGTCAGTTTGAGATTTAAGGTATACCTGTGTCAGATCATGGTTTTTCCCATCATTTGCTATGGATCTGAGAGCAAAACAATGAATAAGGTTGAGAGAAGAAAAAGTGATGCTTTTGAGCTCAGGTGTTAGTCTTCTTGTAGAAGACTATAGAATAGCCCATGGAATGCCATAAGAGCAAACAGATGTATCTTAGAGCAGGTGCAGCTGGAAAAGGATATTTCTTAGAGAGGAACATCATGCTGGTAATAGTAGAGGGTCAATAAAAGAAAGGAAGATATTCAGCAAGCTGAAATAACAGTGACTGCAACAATGGACCTGAGTGTGTCAAAATTGTGAGGAGGGCACAAGATAGGGCAAGGTTCAAATAAAATGTTCATAGGGTCACAATGAGTCATTATACACTTGATTGCATGTAACAACAATAATATATAAGAATTCTATCAAATTATATTTAGCAGTTTGTCATTGTTATTGATTGCCATCACGTTGAGCACTACTCATACCTGTCCTATGAACAAAAGGTCTGATGCTTTTCTATAATTATAGTTATTTCTCAAAGTTCATAGAGTTTCCAGAGTCATGTTGTTTAGGAAGCAGATTTAGATTTAAATTAAATTTATATTTAGAACTGAGCAACTTAGCGTCCATAAAACACTTGTTAATGAACTTTATTTAGTTCCTAACCACTTAGTAAAAAAACGTAAAGTATCCAGACATTCTTTGAAAATAATTTTGATTTCCATAGCCTGGCTCATGAGGCCAGTGTCCTCAATTGGTGATTACTCTGTTTTGTTTTAATTATACTGATTAGGATGACCAATGACTAAGTTGACAAAACCT
This sequence comes from Elephantulus edwardii, assembly GCF_000299155.1. Lineage (NCBI taxonomy): Eukaryota > Metazoa > Chordata > Mammalia > Macroscelidea > Macroscelididae > Elephantulus > Elephantulus edwardii. The sequence continues at coordinate 25,170,514 of NW_006399763.1, read as the reverse complement.
CTCAGATCTCCTCAGCAAATCAAAACCACAACGAGATATCATTTCACCTAAGTACACTGGCAAAGTTTAACAGGACAGCATAAAATAAATGTTTCAGAGGATGTGCAAAAAAGGAACTCTTATAAATTGTTGGTAAGATTGTAAAATGGTACAGCCATTCTGGATGACAGTTTGACATTTCCTCAAAAAACTGAACATATAAACTCCATTTGACCCAGGTATTCCACTGCTTGGACTATACCTCAAGAAAATTAGAACTGAAGCACAAATGGAGATGTGTACACCAAAATTCATAGCAACATTATTCACTATCACAAGAACATGGACACATTTCAAATGTCTTACCAAAATGGAATAAATTAGGAAATTATGTTACATTTACACAATGGAATTCTACGCAGCATCCAGGTGCAATGGTTTTGAAAATCACTACCTAACTAGAGAGGCACTAGAGGAAATTATGCTGAGTGAATTACTCAATTCCATAAGGACAAATACTGTGTAAGACCATTATTGTAGAAATAGGAAAAAATACTGTTAAAACATGTATGAGGATCAAAGAAAGGGCAGAAAGTAGAAGTAGAGGGCTGAGGACAGGTGTGTGTGGGGAATCATAGGGTAGCACAATTTGATAGGTGGAGGGTGGTGTGGGTAGAGAAATTGGGAAATATCTGGTGTGAAAAACAATGTATATGAACTTTGTAAGTAAGTCAGTATAAAATAAAAATTTTATTTATAAAATATATATTTATAAATTGAGTCTGGTCTTGACTAAACCAGGCAGAATTGGTTCCAATCCTTGAAACTCTTAAAGACATAGTTATAAATAGATCTCCTTTGTTACTAGAGACTGATAATATATTAAATTAATACACCCTGATGGATCTTCAGGTATAGCAAAGTTTTGGAAATCCAGAAATATGAAATCATTTCATCGACACCAATTACCATGCATGAATAGGTTACCCTTTTTCAATGATTGATAAGAAAAAATAGTAACATTGAATAAGAAAAACTGCAACTTGAGACAATTTCCACACCTGTTGCAGTATTTGAAATCTACATCCCTCAGGTTGAGATATGTATTGATATGTGCTAACTGGAAAATAATGACTACAATGTGAATTCAAATGTGAAACTTAATCTTTTCTTTTGGTTCATTTTCCACCACCTGGTCACATAATAATTGTTGTTAGATGTCATTGAGTCAACTACAACTCATAGCAAGTCAATGAAAAACAGATCTAAACCTTGTATTATTCTGACCCATTCTCATCACTACTGATATACTCCAGCCTATTGTTACAGATACTATGTCAATCAATACACTTTGTTGAGAATCTCCATGCCTTTCCCTGACCTTTTCTAACATGATGTTGTCTATCTTGTAAACATGCCCAAAATAAGTGCTATGATGTTTCACAATCCTTTACTCAAAGGGCCTTCGCAGGTGCACTTCTTTAAAGAATGACTTTATTCTTATGGAAATCCATGGGAGACAATGCTCTTCTTCATCATCACAATTCAAAGACATGACTTTTTCTTCTGTCTTCCTAACACTGTTTTAAAAAGTGCTTTCAAGAATATTCTGGATCTTAGCAATCATACATAGCCCTAACATACTGGTTTCTGTATGGGCAGTAAAATTAAGCGCACATCTCTGAAGAAAGGAAAGAAAACTGGATTGAAAGAAAACAATACAACAAATTAATATTTGGAAATAATTGCATAGAACAATAGTTGGGATGGAGGAACAAATAAAAAGTATAGTATCATATATCATAATGATATTTTAGAAAGAGCTTAAAAAGATACAGTATTGGGAGAAGAAAACAAGAGAGAGATTGAATGAATGAATGAATACAGTCATATGGGAGGAAATAATAAAATAATTAGACAATGCAGTCAAAACATCAAGTTTTAAGAGAAGAGGAACTGGATGGGAGAAACTGGATAGTCAAATATTTGAAAAGCCTTTTCTTTTCTAGAACGAAAAGTGTGATTTAAAAAGAAAATAAATAAATGAAAATGTGCCCAGCAAACCTGATTTTTTTTTAAAAAAAAAAGAAGGGCCACATCAAGGGACATTTTCATAATGTTTCAAAACACTGGTGGGGGGGCAGAGAAGAGATTTGAAATGCTTACAAAGAAAGGGGAAAAAAACCCAGTTTATGGAGAAAACACATAAGCTGTATGAGAGAAAAATTCTCACTCTAGCCATTTGCTTTCAATATATTATCACACTGTACTTTTCCTCCAAATTCTAATTATAATTTATCCTATTTCACACACAGAGTAAAATAAAGAGGTAAGGTCAGGGTGAGTGAAGGTAGGCACTGTGTATGAGACACTATAGACATTTTTTGTTTCACCTTTACTTTTCTCTAAGACACTCTGAATAATGCTTTTTCTTTAATCCTAAAATGAACTGATCATTTTATGATTCAGTTCTCATTTTGGCTTTGAAGTTTCCCTTCCGACTTTAATTACCTTTGATGGCAGGGTAAGACTCTTTCACATAGAAGAGTTTATATACTTAGGTTAATATAGCATAAATGAAAGGAAAAAATTGCTTGAAGCAGCATTTTAAATTGTAAGGACACATCACATTGACACACACTCAATAATAACATTTAACAGCTTTTGACTAAGCTGGTATGAGCTCTTCTTCCCTCGTTTCCCCCACCCTCCCGCCCCCCAGAGACAGCTGCCCCTTCCAGCACATGTACTGTTTTTTAGCTGGTAGACTGATGTCTTTATTTAGGGAGTTATAAAGAATTGCTTCTAGTCATCAGCAGTTTCAAAAACTAGCCATTGAAGGAGGGATAAAGCCTATTCAGAAGATGGATGACAGCTTTTCATTTGAGGATCATACAGAAGGATATTTCCTTCTATAAAAATAGCTTCTGCAGTGTAGCTTGTGACTTACATTTTGCAAGGGATCGCCACTCTAAAAAAAATGACACTGAAAATTGAAGACTAAAAGACAAAGACATTCTTTCTTTTCATGTAAAAAGAGCCACACATGACAAAATTGTGTCAAATCAAGTTATTCCATTAAGCACACAAAAGAGGTTTCAGAAACTCGTGCTTACCATAATAATCTCTTTCTACAGCATAAAAGTCCAAGGAGAAAAATTGTTATACATTCTGCTTTTCAGAAAATAATATTAAGTAATGCCACTGATTAGAGAAAAAAATATTTTTGCCAGGTAAAGGAAAAGCGTGTCATAATTATGAATGCACAAAACATAGTTTTATGTTATTTTGTATTAATTTTAAAAGTTCCAAAGATGCTCAAGAAGTTAGAAAGGGTGAATAAGCACATTTCCACAAATATTCACTCAAATATTTGAATCTCCTTTTTTTTTCTAATTATTTTTTAGCAATTTGAACACTGATAGTTATTTGCATAATTTTTTTAATATGAAAATTTTAAAGAGAAATTATGTGAATAGAATATGTTAGTTCCAGGAATTCTGGAAAATATAAGCACATTTCATGTGTCTATGTATACGGCTATATTAACTAAAACAAATTCAAGTCATGCATTTGATATGAATAATAAACACCAATATACAGAAAAATTTTCTTGAGATCCTCACTCTTACTATTTCTAACTCCTAAAGTTGAAAATAATATTCTTTATCTATTTTCCTTTTGCATTTCACATGAAAACCCCCTTCATTTTCTATGCAATATTGTTGCAATTCCTTTTGTATATTAATAAAGAGAGTGGTTTTAAAATCTTAAGTGCCTTCGAACATTTTTATTCTAACATTACTCTCCCTCTGTAGTGGCTTCAAACTTTTTCTATCAACTTAAATTACTAGAACCATAAGGTTTTCTCAAAAATGCAACTTAGTATGGTTGTTTCAAGTTCTAATTCTCTCCTCTGTTTAAACACTGGTTCTATCAATTCAGAGTAACACTATTCCTCTCATTTCCACCCATTTTCATATAACTGTTTCTGTGTCAGCATAGCTTTTTCAACAGAAGGAAAGAACATATTTTCTTGAACTTGTTCATCTATTAACTAGCATTCATCCTTGCCCTTATCTAGTCAGCAGGGTTACTGATGTGTTGTTCCTTGTTCTTAAATGTAAGCCTTGTTCCTTCTTTAGTTTCAACTACAGGGAAGATTCTCAGAGACTCTGGTCCACAAAGAATAAAGAAGTCAGGAAAACTCCGAGATTCACAGGTGCACTCTCATGCTATCCTAGGAAGGAGTGGGATATCTTTGTTGTTTGTAAGAGGAGTTCAGGTCTTTCTTGGGTACTATCTAAGATCGCTTATCCATGGGATTTTCCGTTCCTTGACTTGGCTTTCTTTCTCTTTTAGGTAAAACATATTTATCAATTGGGCAGATTTTATTGACTATTTTAATATTAAATGTAAACAAAAGCTCAAAGGTCAAAGTCTTAATTTATCAAACTCTAGATTTAGCTATAACAACATTCTCTTGAGAAAACAGATGGCTTATAACTACCTGCTTGAAGGATGAAATGTCAACAGCGTAGAGAAGTATAGGTTGAAGGACACCCACATCAGTAAATATATCAAGTTATTATCCCACAGCATAATACACATTTTCAGTTGATCTATGAAGTTCATTAACCAAATGTAGATTAGAACAGCACATTGGGGGGGGTGACTTAGAAGAGTGGGTTTAATCAGATCTACTAATCTCTTTGATCAAAAGTACTTTATAAAACAAAGGAAAAACACAATAAAAAAGGAAATGTCTAATTTTCCTCATCTGTAAAATAAGTATTAATAATAACAATGAGAGTTATAAAATTTAGAAGTTTATGTGTAAATATAAAGAATTTTTGGCAATGCCAGTTACTGGCAGCTATGTGGGCTAACATAGCATACTTGTATATTTGTAGGAGGCTTTTGCGAAGAGGTGTTAACAGATTGAAACTGCATGAGACACAGGATAATTTGGAATAAGTTATTATAAAAATTCCTTTTGATTTGAAATTATGCCATAGCTAATTACTAACTAAATGTCCTTAATCTCCTTATGCTGTATTATCTTTTTGATAGCATGTATCACTTCATAAATTTGTGTACTTCTCCAGTTGTCAATTAGAGGGTGAGAGGGAGGAAGACCTTCAACAAGAAGGGCTGACATAGTCTCTGTGAGGAGACAAGCATATCAGAGATCATTATGATGGTGCAATATAGAGCAAGGATCAGTTGTTTATAGGGTTGCTCTTAATCGACTGGATGGCACTTAACAATAGCAATGGGCTGAAGGTCTTTTAGATGCAGCAAAAGATTAACTTAACATGCTTATATGTCAACCTTAAAAAGCTTGATTGTAAGGCTGATCCTTTGTTAATTGAGTTTGAGAACTCAAATTTCAGAAAAGTTTCGAGTGTCCTAGCTAATAAGACAGATTAACTTAACCCAAACGTTTTGTAACAGCAACACGACTTATGATAAACATGTATCTTCTTTCTAGGGTAATATGCTAATCAAGGGATGTATGTGATTGGCTTCCAATAAAAACTCTGAGTATATAACCTCTAACGAATTTCTTCAATATACAATATTTCACATGTCTTATTTAAAACTCATCGCTGGAGATTTAAGCATTTTTTAAAAATTATTATTTAAGCATATTTTATGCGACTCAGTCGGAGAAGAACTTCGGAAATTTATACCAGATTTCTTCCAAATATCTTTCCATTTTCAGTTTCTTTGCTTATTTTGTTTTTGTTCTTTCGTGACAATAAAAAATAGACATAAATGAGCCTATATTTTGGGTTTAGAGACTTCTCATAAATCATCAAAACTAGAGGTAGTATAGGGAATTTTGACAACACAGCAAATCTTTAAAAGAAATTTGGAAGGGAAGTAGTAGCATTACACTTAGAAAATAGCTTTTTAGTAGATATTGTGTTTTATACTTTGCTTTAACCTACTAAACTGCTTTAACCTAATTAGTTGCTGTGTGATATTAAACTTATTCTGACAAACAGCAACCCTACAGGACAGAATCGAACCGTTCTTCAGGATTTTCCAAAATGTAATCTTAATGGGAGAAGATTGCAAAGATTGTTTTTTCCTAATGTAGCAGATGGTGGGTTTGAGGCACTAACCTTTTAGTAGCAGTCAAATACCTAACCAGAGCTTCTTAATGCCTAATTACAAAAATGAAATGCATTGTCATCAGGTTGATTTTGATACATAACAATCCTGTAGGGCAGAGTACAACTGACCCAATACATTTACAAGACTTTAAATCTTTATGATAACAGACTGCTGTAATTTTCTTGCACAAAGTAGCTGACGGCATCTAAGTACTGACCTTTGCATTTAGTAGCTGAGTGTTTAGCCATTGGATAACTAGGAATCCTTGCATAACTTGTCAAAATTAGCAAGTGAAGGAGGAAAGAGCAATTCAAGGAAAGTTTACATATCGGACTTTCAAAAGTTGATTAAAATTTTTAATTGTGATTTTAGTGAACATATATAGAAAAAATGCATTTTCATTCACTCATTAATATACATTTTTCTCTCTCTCCTACCTTCACTTCACTTTGTAATGCACATTTTGCTTCGGATTGTTTATTGCAATACCTAATCATCCTGCTTATTTTGTAAACAGTGATATTATGCAGTTTATGTCCTTTTGTGTCTGAGACCACTCAGTTGGTATAATGTTTTACAGACTTATCCTTGTTGTGCTGTTTTACAAGTTCATTGTTTTTCTATACTGCACAGTATTTCATTGTGTGAATGTACTAGATTTTTTACCCATTCTTATACACACACACACACACACACACACACACACACACACACAAGGGCTGCTTCTGTATTTTCTTTGCTATTGTGAAGGGTGCTGCAATATACATGGTTGTACATACATCAATTGATGTCACAGCTCTAGTTTCTTTAGAGTATATCACTGATGTATAATTAAGACAAATAGTATTATCTATTTACACCTTTTGAGAAAGCGCAACACTATCATCACTTCTATATAATATTGTATAGGAAGTCTTAGGGAGAGACAAGAGAAGAAAATGAGAGGCATCTACATTGGCAAAGAGAAGGTAAAATTATCTTTATATTCAGGTGATATTATATTATATTTGGAAAAAGCCAAAGAATCTGCAAGTAAACTGCTAGCCATAGTAATCCAATTCAGCAAAATAGCAAGGTATAAGATGAAAATACAAAAATTAGTCTGATTTCTCTACAGTAACAAAGAGAACACAGAAGTAGAAACAAGAAAAACAATACCAAATACAATAACTAACTACAAGATTAAATACTTAAGAATAAACCTAATAAGAAACAAAAACACTTCTACAAGGAAAATTGTGAAATATTACTACAAGAAATAAAGAGAGACCTAGAGTATGGAAGAATATACCACAGTCTTGGATAGGAAGACTCAGTATCACGACAATGACAATTCTACCAAAAGCAATCTACAAGTTCAATGCAATCTCAATAGAGATACTGATGGCATTCTTCAAAGACAAGGAAAAGACAATTTCCATTTCATCTGGAAAAGAAAGAGAACACAAATAAACAAAGCACTATTGAAAAGAACCACAAGGTAGGAAAGATCACACACCCTGATCCTCAAAGTAAATAAGAAAAGATGGTATTGATACAGAGATAGACACATAAATCAATGGAATAGAATCAAGAACCCAGAACCCAATATATCTACTTATAGTCAACTCAACTTTGACAAAGAGAAGAATTCAGTTAAGTGGAGAAATTATTTAACAACTGATGATGGCAAAACTAAACAGCTATTTTCAGACAACTGAAGCAAGATTCACACCTCACACCAAGTAAAAACAAACAAACAACTTAAGGTGGATCAGGAACCTAATAGTGAAACAAAATATTATAAGGTTCACCAGAGAAAACTTAAGAATAACTTCAAAAGCCCTAATCTATGATACACATAGATTTTCAACTATAGAAGCCCTTCCAGACATGATGAAAAACAAAAGATAAAATTGATGAATAGGATCTTCCAAAAATCAAATCCTTATGTACATCAAAAACTTAGACTTGGAAAAATATTTGGCAATGACATATCTGATAATCAACTTATATCTAAAATTTATAGAATATCCTCTCAACAAGAAAAAGGTAATAACCCAATTAAAAAATGGGCTCAAGATATGAATAGATGTTTTACCAAGAATAAAGCCAGATAGCCAAAAAATACATGAAAAAATGTTCAAAATCCCTAGTTATGATAAAGATGCAAATCAAAACAGCAAGACATCATCTCATCCCAGCAAGGTTCAACAGGACAACAAACAACAACTGATGGCAAGGATAGGCAAGATTGGAACTCTCATACACTGTTAGCTGGAATGTAAAATTTGAGTTATTATATAGGACTGATAACTCTCTGTGATTGAAATTTACATATTAAGAGGGCTAGTTGACTTAGTGTGGAATTTGTATTGCATCATTCCACATTCAGTGTGCAGGGAAAGGTGCATAGCACAAGGTGCAAGGAAGTTTTGTCATTGTAGGTGGAAATTCATTGAGCAAATATAGAATACAGACATCCAGTCATGGAACACTGTTTGAACCAACAAATTTCAGAGTATATTTCAAGAATGAAGCATTGATGTGTACGTGTTTAACAACTAGGTCTTCAAAGGAAACAACATAATTTTTCACGTCTGCTGATATCCATGGTATAATACTCTCATCAAGCCCATATCAAACTAAAAATATTTAATACATTGTTTGAAAAATACCTAGAAATGCATCACGTAACCCTTATGAGCACTTACAAACAGTTAAGAGCTAGTTTAATATATTTTAGGACATTATGATTATCATAAGAGTCTGGAATGAGGGCTGCAGAATGGAGTATACTTGGGGTGGGAGTGGGGATGTGTGGGG
>NW_006399763.1:25146548-25161389 GCF_000299155.1 Elephantulus edwardii | reverse complement strand
GGTAAAGATGTGAGATGAACATCTACATGAAGAGCAAGTGAGAAAATATTGTAATTCAAGTTAATGAATTCAGCCTAATGAGTTTGAGTTCTATACTATAGCAAGCCATGACATGTAGCAGATTTTGAAGAGAGTTATGTGTTCAGACCAGAGTATGCACAGACTTCATAATGTTAGAATGAAGTTAATGAATTGTAAACTAAAATCCAGAATATAGCCATGTATTTCAAATTGCCTAAGGAAGTAATACTGAATGTGTAAAGGCATGTAATGGGAAATAAATTTCTTTAATCCTTTTCCTTTTCCTTTTTTTCTAGTGATATTTCTTTAAAATAAAATTTTGCATAAAATTATTATTTTTCCATTCTCTCTTACTTTATTTTAACTCTATTTCAAATGTGTCTCTCTACAAGATTACACTTGCCTACACTTACATAATGGCGGGGAAGATCCTAACAAGACTAATGGACTTGAGCATTGCAAAGATTGTGAGGATGGCACAGGATCCACCTGTTGTTCAAAGGGTAACTAGGTCATAGTCAACTTTACAGTACTTGACAACAACAGAAGGAGTTTAACTTCCCCATAAGAATTCGTGAGGAAGATGAACTCACTGGCAGTGAGATTGAGTAAACGTATCAACAAACTCACATCTCATAAAATGATTTTAGTTAAATTTTTATAAAATTTTTAGAGAATCACCAGTAAGCTTTCCTGAACTTACATTGAACTTGTCTGCGCTTGGGATTGAAAATTTATATATACACACACGCACACACACACACACACACACCCCCCAGAATCAAGTATAAAAGAGAAGAAAAAGCACACAGAGTGATAATTCTTTCTCCAGAGAGTTGCTTAATGTTTGCCTTAAGGAGGCCCATTTTCCAAGACATGAAAAATTGTTATAGGCAAATGTTAACTCTTTGATATTTATATTTATTTTCATCTTTCATCTTATTTGGCTCAGATTAAAGTGAACGATTTAGATTTTTTTTTTTATAGCCAAAGTAAAATTTTGTACCCTTGGGCATTTTCTCAGAATCTATGTACTCTTACAAGACAACAGGTCTGAAATCTATCTTATTAGTTATCTCTAATGATCCTCAGAGTTTAAACAACTCATTCATTAAAATGTTCTACTCATCAAGTCATGATAAGTAATTTTAAAACTCCTTTACTTCTTTTCTCCATGAAAGACACGTTCAGCATAATTGGATGCTATTGTGGTACAGAGCATTTGGTATGATTATTCCTGACACTTTGCTTATCACAGTACAATCTTCAGATAAATAAAATAACAACTCACTTCCCCTTCAAAACAAAGAATATACTCAGAGATAACAATGATCTGGGAATTTTGAAACTCTACTAAATTCATATGTTAATGAACAGCTGTGATGTTTCCCAGACACATTACTAAAGAGGAAGACAATTCCCAGGTTTCCATACAATCTAAAACTTTTACAAAGTCTCAAACTAAGAGTACAAGCAAAAAACACCAGTAGTTTTCACCAGATAAACCCGGTATACATTAGTGGCTCTGAGTTCTCTAGAGATTCCTCTCAGCTGGCTTCAGAGGCCTGAATGTTTTATCAGGAGTTTTTATTTACATCTATTTTTTTCTACCCTCATAGAAGAATAGAAGTCTCCAAAACATATTTTTTCAGTTCACCTTTATTTTTTGTTTCTTTTCCCCTACTGAAACTTCGTTTTAATCCGAATGAAACTTCAATGACAAAAGATGCATTAGAAAAGACATAAGATATTAGAAATAACAAAACATATAATACTTATAAAAGTCAATAAAAATTTATTCACTCCTTAAATGCATGTTGGAGGACTTCCTATGTATTAGTTAGAGAGACTAGTAAACAGATACAAAGATGAGAAAGAGTTCTCAGTCAGATACCTCCTTTGAAAAATATATTTCTTGCCATCACAGATTTTAAGAGTTGGTTTGAAGGCGAGACATATGTACATGAAATGTAAAATAACCATAAAATTTTGAAATTAGATACATCCTTGTATTTTCTTCTGTGACTAAGTCCGCTTGGAAATAACACTGAAAATTTGTGATTTCACCCCTTTTAGTATAAACTAACATATAAGCGTGATTCAGAAATAAAGATCACTGCTTTTATATTAGGCTTGGGAATGTGCCATTTGATTTACTTCTAGTTGATCTAACTGTTAATATGGTTTGTAAAGATTAATTCCTTGTGACATTCAAATGGATAGGAGATTTTCAATGAAAAGCAATTAAAATACTTCTCATTGTCTGTTCGGTCTGCTGTGCCATGAATATATGAACGCCTCCAAATGATATGTTAATCAAGTCTACCAAATGGCAGGTGCCACGAGAAATATAACTCTTTCTCAAAAACTATACATATATGCTCTAGTATTTTATTTGGAAAAAAGGAAGCTATCTCAAAAGGAAATAGAAATCTATACATTTATATCCATTCACTGCAGATTGTATAGAAGCATAGCTCCTGAAACATTAATATATATTTTTACAAACCATCCAAAGTATGACTATGCCATTTAATTTAGATGTAAGGTTGGATTGATGCTTATTTTATATATGTTGTTGTTATTTAGAATTAGTATTGCTTACTACCCTTCATTGCAATTGCATATAAAGAAGAGATGATTTATAAAGAATTGGGTGGACATTGTAGTATCTTCTACAGACTCAGCTAAAATTTGTCTCAATCAATATTTGCAATGGCTTAAGTCCACAGTGGAATCCCTCTGGCCATATCTTCTCACACTTTTCTGTTGAATCCAACAGCAACAGTTGGGTTTTCTTCTCAATTTGGTATTTTACATCTCCGTGTCTACTGATGACTTCCCTAAGATGACAAATACGATGAAACATCTTCTATGCTAAAAATGTATCTTCAATCTCCTGTCTCCCCCACTGCCACTACATTATTCATCTTGTTCAAGACAAGGACACTTAATGAATAATTGACTAATATTTTCAATAACATATCATGGAATAAATTACAGAAAAATCTCTAATGGTGTTCATCATCCAACAGAATATATTCTTTTTTTTTTCTCTAATTATATTTTATTAATTTTCATAAACATTTACAGAGATTTTGGGCTTCCACTCATTCATTGTTGCACTATTCTCTCTACCCTCCTCCCAGTTTGTTCTTGTCCAAATGCCACAGTGCTTGTCAAAGCCAGTTCTGATTAATCTTCTTTGTCAGTGTATCCTTTGCCATTCCCTATCACTCCTCCCTGAGAGAGACTTCACCCTGAGTCATAAGGAAAAGGGGACGGCGTATTCTCTTAGCTACTTCCTGCTGAAAAGGGACGCTGTGGGTTTCAGGGTGAAGATTTTCTCTCACTACTCTAAAGGGCCCCTTTGGCAGTAGGAAACACATAGACTATTATGGAGATTGATTTTGGAATTCAGATGCACTCTTATTGATTGTGCTTGGCTGTACATGTACATATCCTTCAAGATGTATCATGGGGGTGTTGCAACCTAGAAGACACAAATTTGACTAACAAGTTATAAGTACATGAGTCCAAAAATTATGGAAAAGTAAAAGAAAAGGTTCTTTCATTGTTTTACAAACACTCCCCCAGGTCCCCTCCACCATGCAGCCCTCGCTCTAGTCTCCTGTGATGACAGAAATACCCAGTTACATCTCTCTTTTAGACGGTTCTCTCCCTCCTCTGTTTCAGTGCAGTATACATTATTGAACCCATCTTACTCATTCTCTTCCCAACCCCAAGGACAGTCCCATTTCTTGAAAATTCTTTAACTTGATTTTTTTTGTATTTTAAACATGTTCATCCTTTCTTAAAATAAGTTTATATGAATGATTCAATGTAATCTATAATTTTACATTTAGTTCTTCATTTCACTTTAGTGATTAATTTCTTTTCATTTAATCTTAATCATACAGTTTTTTCTTAATGATGCAGCTTTTCAAACCTAAGCTGTATTTTCCATTCAAGTAGCTCTATTATCACCTACATCAAGGATCTTAAATCTAAAGCGTAAATCAAAACACATGAAAAACTTCAAAATTATCTATGCCACAGTGAGAGTACATTGGGAACTCAGTCTTTGCAGTTAAAATAAAACATATATTCTTATACACTCTCCAGTTTAATATAGTCTCATGCTTTAAACTGAAATTTCTAATCAAATATATATACACGCACACATACATATATATACATACACACACACACACACACACACACACACACTCTATATATATTGAGAGAGAGAACATGTACTCTGGTGGCCTAGTGGTAAAGAACTGTATTTTATACACACACACACACATACACACACACACACACACATATATATACTGAGAGAGCTAGAGACAGAACGCTCACTCTGGTGGCCATTGTGGTAAGGAATTGTATTACCAATACAAAGGCACATGGTTTGAATCCACCAGCCGGTCTGCAGAATAAAAACAATTTTCTCCCGATGGGATTTATTGCCTCCAAAAATCCATTGAAGGGTCAGTGTTAATGTGATTTGATTTTAAATCTGTGGTAAATAACAACAAATGTGTTCATATCTAAGTATGTATATTGAGATTGTAAACAGTTTAGTTTGCTTGGCTGCACAATCAACAGTCTTGGCACCAGTAGCCAGGAATTAAAAGAAATATTGACTTTGAAAGTCTGCTGTCAGAGACCTCTCCAAAGTACTGAAGAGCAATGATGTCAGTCTTGAGACTAAGCTGTACCTGATACAGGGCATGGTCTTTGCAATCACTTGTTATACATCAGAGAGTTGGACAATGACTAGGGATAATAGAGGGAAAATTGATGCCTTTGAGCTGCAGAAGACTATTTGTGCTGGAGAAGACTATTTCACACACACACACACACACACACACACATAAAATATATGTATAATATATATTTTATATATAATTAGACCTTTGAGTTTAGAGGATGAGACTAATTATATTTATATACATATATAAAAATTTCTAGGAGCAAGGTGAGTGACTTAGTGGTTAAGGAGTTGTACTTCCAACTCAAAGGCAAGTAGTTTGAATTCACCAGTTTCTCCATGGGAGAAAGACGGGCAATTTCTTCCTGTGCAACTTACATGCTCTGAAAAACTTCTTTAGGGTCAGTTATAAGTCAATTATGACTTGATAGCACTTAACAACAACAATGACTGTTGATGTGAATGGCTTATCTCTTCTGGGTGGATTTAAACCATAACTTTTTGGTTAACAATCAACTGCTAGCATTTATGTCATCAAGGCTCCTGTTTGTACACATACACATTCTCTTTTTCCCCTCTATCTCTCTGAGACTAACATGGAATATGTTTAGTTAATGTATGACACAGGAATTCAGAAGGTTTACAATTTACTTAATTTCACAAAGTGTATCATTACTAAAATTAAGAAGCTACCTATGTTGCAGTCAGTATTGTAGAGTCATAACTGACCCATAGCTGACACTTGGTTGGGTTTTCAGGGGCAATTAAACAGAGAGGATTGCCCATTCTTTTCCACACAGAAAAGCTGTGGCCTCTAACTGTGTGCCTTTGGGATTGCAGCACAGGTCACCAGAGCTCCCATATATTTCTACAACAAAAAGCAAACTTTAAGACTTATTTATTATCTAGCTCTTTAAAGTGGAAGAATAAAGGCACAAATATTAGAAATACCAGCATATTATCCATGGGGGGATTTTTCAGCGGCCTTGAATAAGGTTGTGAGTGTTTCCATTTAAATTCTGCTTGGATATTTAAAATCATTTAAAACCACCTGTTTGTGCATTCAATATCTCATGTTGCACACATAAATGTGAGTTTTTGCAAGCAAAAACAGATGCACTCCTAAATTGTGTCAGCACATTTTCAAAAGCCTACTGAAAATGTGTCCTCATTTGTCTCCAGACTTTGCTATAACTTACATCAGTGAGCTGTATTAAATTGGTTTCTTAAATATCTATTAATGCAAATCACAGGGTCAGGAAAATCCCATAAAAGGACCTACAAACTCTCAAAATGTGTAAAATAGTTCCTACGAGAGAGCTAAAGGTAGTACAGTAACACTGACAATTTTTATCTTAAGGTCTTAAGGTAATCTTGGATGAAAGATGGCTTATGAGGAAAAGAAAATAAAAAGGGGAAATATGTGAATCTTTTTTATATAAAAAGATAGTAGTCCTGTCACCCTCAAATGTCTCATTTGCTGTTGGGAGACATGAAGAAGAAAAAAGAAAGAAAAAAAAAGATAGTCTGATTGAAAAAAGTGTAAAAACATATTTTACACTACTATTAAAAGACATTAATTGTTGAGGCTACAGAAAATGAAAACAAGTACAGGAGAGCCAAAATATCATCTAAATCTGTCTTAACTGAATTTAAAAATCATCTTAAGAATAGATGTGAAGTGTTGAACACCAATAATCAAAAACCAGATGAGTTATGTGATGAAATAAATTATATTATCCTCGAAGAGAGCAAAAAGTCACTACAAAGACAGAGGAGGGGGAAAAAAAGAAAGAAACAAAATGGATGTCAGAAATGACTCTGAAAATTTCTCTAAAGAGTGAAGAAACCAAAAGAAAGAGGAAAACTGCTGAAGCACAAAACCTGAACAGAGGAGTTCAAAGGACGTCTAAAGTAGATAAAGTAATGGAATGTGCAGATAGCTAGAATTAAAGAATAAACGGGTAAGAACTTTCTCAGCATTTCTCAAGCTGAAAAAAACTAAAAAACAAATTCAAGCCTTGGGTTGCAATATGGATTATTAAATTGCAATAAGGATTATTGAATTGCAATATGGATATTGAGTTGCCATAAGGATGCTATGGCAAAATCTTGAATGATTCAGGAAGCATCAAAAGAAGGTAGAGGTAATACACAGAGTTACTATACCAAAAATAATTGACTGGCACTGAAAAATTTCAGAAAGAACTAT
The DNA here is from genome assembly GCF_000299155.1 of Elephantulus edwardii. Taxonomy (NCBI): domain Eukaryota; kingdom Metazoa; phylum Chordata; class Mammalia; order Macroscelidea; family Macroscelididae; genus Elephantulus; species Elephantulus edwardii. The sequence continues at coordinate 25,154,436 of NW_006399763.1, read as the reverse complement.
ATGAACGAGAGACAATGCTATTAAAAGGAGACATTTGGAGGCACTGACAAAAAATTAAGGCCCCAGGAATCAGTGAGATACCAATTGACATGTTATAACTAACAGAAGCATCCCTGTATGTATTCACCAGTCTGACAGGAAATCTGGAGGACAGCTGTCTGGCCAACTATTTGGAAGATATTCATATTTGTTCCCATTCTCAAGAAAGATGATCTAGTATAGAATGTGCAAATTATCAAACAATATCATTATCACAAGTGAGCAAAATACTGCTCAAGAATATTAAAAAACACTTAGAATAATACATAGACAAGGAACTGCTGAAGTTGAAGTAGAATTTAGGGGAAACCGTGGCACTGGGGATGTCATTGAAAAGTTGTGATTAAAGGTCAGTAAAGAAGACTGATGATTTTAAAAAGTTGCATAAAATAAGGAGAAAGGGGGAAAATGATTTTTTTTTACCTCTGATCATACATAAATGACTTCTAGACAAAAAAAAACTGCACAAATACTGAGATAAAGTTACAAATAGGACAGTGCTTATCGTTGTTGCTATGTGTCTCTCATCATCTGCAATGCAAAACGACCCTATGACAATAGTTCTGAACCCTGCCAGTCTCACTGTCTCCAATACACCTAACCCCATTACCCCAGTAACTGTGTCAGTTCACCTCTTCCGATGTCTTCCTCTCCTGTACTATTCTTTGACCCCTTTCAAACATGATGTCCTTCTCCAAGGACTGATCTCTCTTGGCCACATGCTCAAAATATGTGAGATGGAGCTTCAAAATCCTTGCCTCCAAGAAGAGTGTGGTTTCATGCCATCCAAGACATACTTGTTTGTTCTCTTATCAGTCAACAGTATGTTCTCCAGTCCACATCTCAAAGCCAATATTCTTTTTCTGTTACCCTTTGTTATTGTCTAGCTTTCTGATGCATAATAATTGTGAAGATCATGGCCCGAATCAGGTGCAACTTAGATTCTAGTCTTACAAGAATGTGGAGTCAAGATTGGGGGAAGACTCACCAACAACCTGGGTTAGGCAAATGTCACAACTTTGCTTGCTTAGACTGAAGAAGACATGGAACCTTTGAGGCAGAAGGTCAAGGACTGTAGTCTTCAATATAGATAGAAGCTCAACATCAAGAAGACAAAGGTTCTCACCACTAGCCAAATGGCACTATGATAAATGGAGGCAAGATTGAGATTGTTAAGAGTTATATCTTGCTCAGCTCCACAATCAACACTCTTGGCACTTGCAGTCAGGAAATCGCCTTAGGGAAATCTGCTGTCAGGAAAGAGTAGTGATATCTGTCTAGCAACAAATAGAAGTATTCATAAGGTATTGTAATATATTTGACCTTTAACGTTGTTGTTGCTGTTGTTAGGTACCATCGAATCGAGTACGACTCGTAGCAACCCTATGAACAAAAGACCTGAACCAGTCTTGTCCTGCTCTGTCCTTACACTTCCTGACACGCAAGAGCCCGTTGCAGGATTTATCTTGCAAATCCACCTGGTTTAGGGCCTTTCTCTCCTTCTCTGACCCTTCACCCTTCCCAACACCAAGTCCTTCTCCAAGGAATAGCACCTCCTAGCAGTATGTACAAAGTATGGGAGGCAAAGCCTCATCATTCTTGCCTCCAAAGAGCACTCTATTAATTTATTGGTCTTCCATGGAATGCTAAATGCTCTTCTTCGACACTACAGCTCAAAGGCATCAATTCTTTTTCTGTCATCCTTGTTCATTTTCCAGGTCTCAGATGCATAGCTAGTAATCGGAACGACCATGACCTGAATCAGGTGCACATTAGTCCTCAAAATTGCATCACTACTCTTCAATAGTTTGTAAAGTTTTCTAAATGCAGAATTTTCCATTGTAATGCATATCTTTATTTTCTGTATGTTCGTACCAAGGGTGCTAGTTGTAGACCCAAGCAAGATGAAGCTGTTGACAGCTTCAATCTCCTCTCTATCCATCATGACACAGCCTATTGGGTCGAGTGGTAACAGTAGTTGGAAAATACAGGCATGGTGATAGAAATGACTCTGGAAATATAATGTTTGAGTTTACTTACAACAATTTATTCATTGCAAACACTGTTTGTAAAACACACAAAAGGAGATTTTACACATAGATTTCCCCCAATGGGATGTATAGGAATCTTGACTACATTTGTGTAAGAAATCATTGGAGAAGCTCAATATTATCAGTCAAACTAGGCCAGGGCCAGACTGTGGGCCAGATCATCAATTACACATATGCAAGTTCAAGTCAAGGCCAAAGAAAATTAAAATAAGTCCACAGGAACCGAGATTTGATCTTGAAACAATTCTATCAGATAATCATGTTCATATTAAGAATAGATTTGAGGCATTGAACACTAATAATAAAAGAACAGATGAGTTGTGGGATGATACCAAGGATATCACCCATGAAGAAAGCAAAAGATCATTACAAAATCAGAGGAGAAAGAAAAAACTGAAATGGATGTCTAAAGATTGCACTGGAATGTCAGGAAGCCAAATCAAAAGAAAAACTTATCAAAGTAAAAAAGCTGAAGACACAGTTTCACAGGGCAGCTTGGGAGGACAAAGCAAAGTATTACAATGGAGTGTGCAGAGAGCTGGGACTGGAGAATAAAAAGGGAAGAACTTGCTCTGCATTTCTCAAACTGAAAGAACTGAAAACAAATGAAGGTCTCTTGTTGCAATATTGAAAGATGCTATGGGCAATGTATTGAATGACCCAGAAAGCATCAAAAGAAGACAGAGGGAATACACAGAGTCACTCAACCAGAAAGAATTGATTGACACTGTAAAATTTCAGGAAGTACCATATGAAAATGAGCCAATGGTAATGAAAGAAGAAGTAGAAGCTGTATTGAAGGCATTGGCAAAAAATAAGGCCCCAGGAATCGATGGGATACCAATTGACTTGTTTCAAATAACAGATGCAGTCTTGAATGCACTCACAGGTCTATGCCAGGAAATTTGGAGGATGGCTGTCTGGCCAATGGATTGAAAGAGGTCTATTTTTGTTCCTATTCACAAGAAGGGTGATCCGATTGAATGTGGAAATTGTCAAAAAAATCATTGATATCCCATGCTAGCAAAATACTGATGAAGATCATTAAAAAATGACTGGCAGTACATCAATAGGGAATTGTTAGAAGTTCAAGCAGAATTTAGAAGAGGCTGTGGCACCAGGGATATCATTGCTGATGTCAGTTGGATTGTAGGTAAAAGTAAAAAATACCAGAAGAATGTCTATTGGTGCTTATTGACTATGCAAAGGCGTTTGACTGTATGGATCATGACAAGTTGTGGCTGACATTGAGAAGAATGGGAAACCCAGACCACTTGATGTCCTGAGGAACTTATACCTGAACCAGGAGGCTGCTGTGTGAATGGAACAGGGGAGCACTGTATGGTTTGGCATTGGGAAGGGAGTGTGTCAGGGATATATTCTCCCTCCATACCTGTTCAATCTATGTGCTAAGCAAATTAACTGAGAAGCTGGACTCTGAAGAGGAGGGAGACTCATCATTAACCTGCATTATGCAGATGACACAACCTTGTCTGTTGAAAGTGAGGAGGATTTGAAGTATTTGTTGCAGAATATTAAATAATGCAGCCTTTAGTATGGATTGTGTATCAATATTAAGAAATATTTTGACCTTGTTGTTGTTAATTGCCATCAAGTTGTAGGCGACTCATAGATACCCTATGAATGAAAGACCTGAACACTTGTCTAACTTTCATTGTTTCTCCAAGTTCATAGGGTTTCCAGAGACATGTTATTTTGGGAGTGTATACCACTCCTGCTTCCAAGCTTGTTTTAATTGGGGAACTTCGCCAAACACTTTCCACCATGGGTAACCTTTATCATGTTTAGCACATCAGTGTCACAGTGTTCAGCTTCACAGCACCCATGAGTTATCTTTGTACAGAAAATGGACAGACCAGTGCTATACCACGTAGGAGAACCAAAATAACAGACATAAATAATTGATAAAATAATCTATTAACTTCAATAAAGATGAAAAATTTCCTTATTAAAAGAAGAAATTTTCTATCTGGTTGAATGAAAGACCAAGAGGAGATGTGATGTTTGCAGCTGTCATTGTTGTAATTAAGAAATGCTGAGTCAAATATGACTCATAGAAATCCTATGAACAACAGAAGTGATAGCTGTCCTATCCTCTGTCATCTTCATTTTTTCTGACACACTTGAACAAATTGCTGCAGTTTCTATCTATTCATCAACTTGCACCTTCCTTTTTTTGGACCATCCACCTTTTGAGGAATGGTCCCCAATGCAAGAAATTGCCTTTCCTAGCAATATACCCTAAGTATAAAAGACCAACTGTCTAAGAATAAGAAGAAAATGGAGCACAGAGGCATAGGTCCATGAATAACTCTCTGAAAGGGCTAGAAGGAGTAAGAATAACACAACCCCCACTGTCTCAGAGCACAAAAAAGATAAAGTTCCTGAAGCCCAGCCCCATAGTGCCTCTAGAGCACATCAACAGCAAAAGGTTTGTTTATTTGTTGTTGACCACAGATTCACAGTTGTGGTACTGAGAATGGGGTTTATTAGGGAAGTAAGTTTGAGAGTAAAGGAAGCAAAGAATATCACCCAGTATAAGTCCAAATTTTAGCCCAAGTTCCAAGGCCAAATTCTCCAATTAGTTCGGGCTCTGATTTCAGTTCACCAATCAAGTCCAAATCATCCAGCAAGATTTGCCTTAGAGCAGTTGTCAGTCAGATTCTCCTTCAAATATTGGCAAGGACAACAAAATCTTTAACTGTGGCCACACAAATGCTAGAAGCCTCAAGTCACATCTTGCCACATTTTCTCAACAGTAATGCCACAGTCTCTCTACCACTGTCACCATGATCTCACTCTCTTCAGTATCTGACTCCAGTCTCTCTCAAGTGTTGCCACCACAAGTCTTGTTCACCTCAGTCTGTGCAGTATGAGAAGCACTCTCTCTTATCCTAGTACCCACAGCTGTTGGCGAGTTGCAAGACCATAATGATTTGTAGGACCATGTGCTTGCAGTTAAGGTAGCAACAGACTAGAAGGGTCTATAATGTAATGGCTATAAAAAGTCAACTTTTAGGCTAACCTCACACAAAACTTCACCATCCTTGCCATCTTGCAACACTCTGGCTGCACATTTTCCAAGGCATAACTGTTTCTTTTCCTGAAAGTCTATAAAATATTCAGGATTCTTCTCCAGTACCACAACTCAAAACCATAACTTCTTCTCCTATTATCCTTATTCAAGGGAACTCTGGTAGCTTAAGAGTAACAATCAACACTGCAATCCCAAAGGTAAATATTTTGAATCCACAAACTACCCCACAGGAGATTTTATATATATATATATATATATATATACATACACACACACACACACACACACACACACACATATCTCCCATTGACCATCCCTTGATCTAATAGCTTATATATGAAGCTTCCTTAGTTTCTATGATTCCAAACATGGTAGTTTCTTATGTTGGAACCAGTGTCTCTGAAGTTTAGGGGTAATGTTTCCCGAGCGAAGGCGATGTGTCCTGTAGAAACAACAACAACAACCCCACAGGAGAAGAATGGCCAGTCTCCTCCTGTGTGATTTACTGCCTTTAAGAACTTGCTAGACAATCAGCCATTAGTTGGTTGTGATTTGACAGCACACAAAATTATCCTTACTCATTTTCCAACTCTCAGATGCATAGCAAGTGATTAAAAAAAGACCATGGCCTGAATCAGGCTCACTGTAATCTTTTTTAATTGACATAATTGCTCTTTAATACTTTAGAGAGGATCATGACAGCAGTTTCGCCCCATGTAACAGGTCTCCTGATGTCCTGTTGATCACAAGAGTGTTGATTGTAAATCCAAGCCAAGATTAAGTCTTTGACAAGGAAATCTTTGACAACTTCAGTCTCTTCTCCACTCATTGATGTTATTTACTTGTCCTGATGGTATAAAGATTTTTGTAGTTCTGAAGATTTTTTGTGTTCTTCATGTTAAGGTGACTAAAAGATTAAAAACAATTAAAAACTGCAACCCTCTCCCTCCCCCAATTGATATCCTGTTGAGATTAACACATAGCTGACCCTCCTGTGGGTTTTCTGAAGCTGTAAATCACAAAGCAGGAGACTGTTTAGCTTTCTCCCACAGTACTGCCAGTGGATTGGAACTTTTAGATAGGCTCATCCTATAGGTTAGTAGTGCAACTCCTGACAGACTATGCCTCCAGAGATCCCTGATTCAAAGTTGGTGTTACTGTTATGTGCCATCGGTAGACTGTGACTCATAGAGGCCCTATGAACAGTGCCTCTGAACTTTTACCTTATCCTGTGCCATCTTCCTCATCTCTAACACACTCAAGCCCATCATTTACAGTAGTGATGCTGATACATCTTATTGTTGGTGTTCCTATTTTAAACTGGCCCTTCAGCAGGATATCCTTCTCCAAAGACTACCCCCTCCATACATTTCCAAAGTATATGAGATGGAATTTCAACTTTCTTGACTCCAAGGAGCACACTGGTTTCACCTTCTCAAAGCCAGACATGTTTGTTCTGTTGGAAAACCATTCTGCACTCATTTCCAACATGACAACTCAAAGGCATTGATGCTTCTTGTATAATTCTGGGTCATCAGATGTATAGCAAGCAATTGAGGAAATCATGGGTTAGATCAGACACACATTTGCCTTTAAACTAACATCATAACCAAATATACAAATATTAACTCTGTTTAGGCTGATTTTCATAAAATCATGTTGCCCAAAATTATTAGAAATATAAAAGTTGATCTCTAATTCTAATCCAGAACTCTTGATCATCAAACTGTTTTAACCCGCTCTTGGTGCTATATACAGTTAATATGATCTGATACTAACCAAAAAGGCAACAAGTTTGAGTCCCTAGATGTGCCTCCAGAAAACACCAAAGAGCTGTTGTCTTAGTTGTCTAGCACTACTATAAATAGTAATACCACAAGTGGAAATAGTTAGCAAATAGATACTTACTATATTATATTTTAAGATACTAGAAGTCCAAATTCAGGTTGCTGGCTCCAGGAAGACAACTCTGTCTCTGTCAGTTTGTTAGAATTTCCTTACTCTTTTAGCATCTATTGATCAGGCATTCCTTGGAGATCACTATGTGTCCTGGCCTTCATCAGATGAAAAAAGTTTTGTAGCTCAGGGACCTGAGTCAAAACAGAAGCATTCTATTTCTGGCAATTCTTCTCGGTAGTACTGAAATCCCCTCTTGGTTTATTTTCTTCCTCTTTTATTTCTTGTAAGATAGAAGGTTATATCATAATGAAACTTCATTCCCATCAGAGTAGGTTGTGTTGAGATTAAAGAGTGGTGCTGAATTCTACCCTCAATCTTTTCACAACTTTTGAGGTTCTCAGATCATAGGGAGATTGTTATACAATTTCTACATTGGTATCATTACATACTTATATTTGGGTCATAAATAATTCAATCCATGAAAGTTTCCATGTGTCAGAACAGCTCAAGAGAAACTGCTACGTTTTCCATTTTGTTATGGTCAATTTGTAATTCAAATACAAGCTAAGCTTTGGGAGTCATTACTCTAAAATAAAAAATTAATATGTTGTTGTCGTTATGTGCCATCGAGTCGCTTGTGACGCATAGCAACCCTATGTAAAAGAGCCCTAAATGCTGCTTTATCCTGTGCCAACCTCACTGTCTCTGATACACTCATTCCCACCACCCCAATCACAAAATTGATCCACCCCATGAAGTGTCTTCCTTTCTTGTGCCTTCCCTCCACTCCCCCAAAAATGATGTTCCTCTCCAAGGATCAATCTCTCCTGGCAACATGTCC
>NW_006399763.1:25136599-25145078 GCF_000299155.1 Elephantulus edwardii | reverse complement strand
TTTGAGCTTTGGTATTGGAGAAGAGTGCTGAGAGTGCCATGGACTGCTAAGAAAACAAAGAGATCCATCCTACAAAGAGTTAAACCGGGATGCTCCTTGGAGGCAAGGATTCTGAGGTTTCATCTGGCATACTTTGGTCATGTTGTAAGGAGGGGCTGGTCCTTGGAGAGGGACATCATGCTTGGGAAGGTGGAGGAGGCGCTGAAGGGGAAGGCCCTCTGGGAGATGGATTGATTCGATGACTGGGGCAATTGGGATGAGTGTGTCGGAGACAATGAGATTGGCACAGGACAGAGCAGAGTTTAGAGCTGTTGTACATAGGGTCACTATGAGTCGCAAGTGACTCCACAGCACATAACAACAACAACAACAATAAAATCTTTAGAGGAATGTCTATTGTGCTGGTTATAACCATGTACACTAATGAGAGAAGCCCATTTTCAAATGTGAGCTCAAATAAGTGAAATTTATTATAAATTAATGAAACTTTTTGTGGTTCTTATTGTGTACTGTTGAGTTGGAATGGAACATTAACTGAGTTTTCATAGGCAGTTGAATAGGAGGGTACTGTTTATCCTCCTCCAGAGAGAGCCTGGTGGTTTTGAACCCTTTGCCTTCAGGATTGCACTCAGCTTCTTGTTGCTAGGCCACCAGAGTTCCCTTTTTTTGTGATGTCAAGCATTTATTGTTTAAAATGGCTCTTCTCTCCATGGGTTTTTGTTGTTGTTGTTATTGTTGTTTTGTTTTGTTTTGGGGTTTTTTTGTCACATATGGGTGTGATCTTACAAATAGGATGTGTCAGTCTATCTGGAAGTGATTTGACTAGTCTCACCATCGCATTTTGTGTAAATGAAATAGTTTCAACAGCAGAAGTTGGGAATCTCACCACCAAGAAGGAAGAAGGAGCAGCACACATCCTTTAGGGCAAGAGATTCCTGTGTCCCAGCCTAGACTACAGTTTACTCAAGAGCAACAGTAGCTTCAGCCTAGAACCAGAGACCAAATTGAGACAAAGCTGACTTAGGACTACCACTGCAAAGGGCCAGAGCTAGAGGCTTTACGCAAGCTTGCTGGAGCACTGAGGAGGAAATGCCATAACTAGCAGGACTAAGTGAACTTTTTGACATTGACTTAGGCTCTGAGGGTGAAGGTCAAAAGTGCCTGTGACCACTCTTGAGAATCTATCTGGACTGGAGTGACAGTATCCTGCTGTGAACCTCAATATAAATGCCCCTAATCAACCCCACAACCGTGAGTACAGTTCTATGTAGTCAATGTAGCTATTGCAGCAGATTTCAGACCCTCAATAGTAATAAGATTGGGAATGGAATTAGTAGAAAGGTGTGACACTGTCAAGGGAATGTCTGACCTTATAAGAATTAGTCTTCTATTATGGAATGTCTTGACGTGGACAGTTCCCCTTTGTGTGTCATCTTTGCTCTTTCAGCACTTTCAACTCTGTGGGTTCCCCCCCCCAGCTTATTACTAAACTCTAAATTGAGGACAGTTAATAGAGGCCTGATGGACAGTAGGCTAATTGTTGGCCTTACAACCCAAAGGTCACTAGTCGAATGCACCAGATGTTCCATGGGAAAAAGATGAAGAAATGTTCTTTGAGCATCATACATCTTTGGAAACTTAATGGACAGTCCCTTTTAGTTGAGATTACTGGAAGACTGAGGATTTAAAAGTCCCTTAGATACTAATACCAATAAGAGATTCTCTTTTGTACCACACAGTTTCATCTGCCATAGTCGGGTAAGTATTTAGAATCACCTAAAAGGTATAATCCACACTGAAGTTTCTGTATTTTTAACCATCAGTATTTTAGGAAGCTACTGTGATGGGAAAGTCTGCTGTTAGGGACCTCTCTAAAGTACTGAAGAGCAACTGTGTGTCTCTGGAGACTAAGGTGCATCTGGTACAGGCCATGGTCTTTGCAATCACTTGTTATGCTCAGAAAGCTGGACAATGACCAGGGAGGATAGAAGGAGAATTGAAGCTTTTGAGCTTTGGTGTTGGAGAAGAGTGCTGAGAGTGCCATGGACTGCTAAGAAAACAAACAGATTCATCCTGGAGAGGCTTAAATTGGGCTGCTCCTTGGAGGCAAGGATTCTGAGACTTTGCCTGACATATTTTGGTCATGTTGTAAGGAGGGACCAGTCCTTGGAGAAGGACATCATGCTTGGGAGGGTGGAGGGCAGGTGTAGGAGGGGAAGGACCTCTAGAAGGTGTATTGATTCGGTGACTGGGGCAATTGGGATGAGTGTGTCGGAGACAATGAGATTGTCACAGGACAGAGCAGAGTTTAGAGCTGTTGTACATAGGGTCACTGTGAGTTGCAAGTGACTAGACGTCGCATAACAACAACGGAGCTCAGTGGTAAGGAATTACACTTCCAGTTAAAGGAAGAAATGTTGTTGGAATCCACCGTTCGAAAGATGAGTAATATCTTTCTATGCAATTTTCTCTGAAAAGCCACTAGAGGATCAGCTATGAGCTAGTTCCAAATTGACGGCACATAACAACAACATTAGGAGGGGCTGTTCTTTAGAAAAGAACTTTATGCTTTAAAAAGCAGAGGGTCAGCGAAAGCAAAAAAGGCGTTCAACAAAGATGGACACAGTGATGACACAATGGCTGTAACAATAGGTTAAAGTATATCAGAGATGTTGAGGATGACACAAGACAGACAGGCCAGTGTTCAGATCTGTTGTTCATAGGGTCACTATGAGTTGCACTCCATACAAGGGGCAACTAACAACAACAACAAAGTCTAACCATGGTGTGATCCTATATAGAGTCCTGTAGTATGTATCCCAATCTGAACCCCAAGTATAGGCCATTGGCTACTTGAAAATCATCATCATACTTTTCCAAAGTGAGGAAGTAGTCTTGAGGCATTTCCATATAAGGTATCTCTTATAGGCCCATCCCAAACCCAGTGTTTCTGAGCAACACTCCATGGGTTTTCTGAAGCTGTAATTGTTTACAGGAAGATACTGTTCTTCTTTTGACTGTGAAGTAGCTGGGGAATTAAAATTCCTGACATTTTGATTAATAGCCACATAGATACTATGCTAAATCACTTAGGCTCTTAGTAGGCCCATTGTTGTTGATGGCTATTGAGTCGAGCACGATTCATAGAGAGAGACCCTATGAACAAAAGGCCTGAAGCCTTTCTATAACTATCCTCATTTATCAAAATTCATAGAGTTTCCAGAGGCAGGTTGTTTTGTAGGCTCACAGCAATCCTCAAATTGGTATAACTGTTAAACTCTGAGTGGCCAAAACAGCAGTTTTTGTTGAATTCATTGTACAGAATAATAGAGACCTAGGAGTGGAGCACAAATTTTAGTCCTTCTTAATAATTGATTATTTTTCTTTTTAACATTTGCTCTTAACTGTTACAGTAAGAGGGACACTTGGACTTTTAGGAATATTTTCCCTTGGAAAACAATAAAAGGACTTTTCATCCACAGAGACAAAAATTCAAAGATAAAAACTTGCAGTGCCTTCAATATAATTTTAATTAGGCCTTCAATCAGGTGCATAATTTGTAGTCTTTCTCAACAATTACTTTAATTCTTTCCAATCCATTTTATCCTCAGTCTTAAAATCAAAAGGTTTCTAATTTTTTTAATTTAAAATATTATTTATGAAATGACCTCTTGACCACATTATAAATCTATCCTCTTATCTATTAATTCCTTCAAATCCCAGACATTTTAAATTGCTCAAACTTTATTTGGTCCAGATGATTATGCTGTTTCTTATGATTTTTCTCCTAAAAGTTGATAGTATGTTCATTGTAGAATCAAGACTTAAGCCATAATCCTAAATAAATTGCTCAATAATAATTTAAGCTTCTGAAGTTTGATTAACAATGCTAAGGGATTATAAAAAGAGTTCTGATGACCAAGTATCTGGCTGGGGACAAAAGACATTGTCTTCAAAATTATTTTTAGGAAATATGTTTGGAAATTAATATTACATAAGCACTAAAAATCAGTTAATTTCAGTTTTACCCTTTCTTGAGAATTTATATATCCATCCTAGATGCACTGAATCAGAGTCTACACTATAACAAATGACTGTGTGTGTGTGTATCTCACCTGGGATTTTGTTAAAATGAACATTCTGATTTTGTATATTTGGGTCTCAAATGCAAATTCTCAGCAGATGTTAGAATCAGAACGAGTTGGGGTGAAGGCCTGCATTAAACTCACTTTCCCTTTTTGGAAAGAAAATGCAGCTACCAAATGCAAGCTCTAAGTAACTATCTTTAAGTCATTTTATAATTAAGTGTAGGTGGATAGTAATGTATTCTATTAATCTTAAAATTAGCTCTTAATAGAATTAAAAGACTTCTGTTAATTTTTATTTTATATTGATGCACAAATATGCAAACAATAGAATTCTGATGCTATATTTGGAGATTTATGCCTCTCTTTGACTCTTTATTTTTTTTCAGAAAAAAAGCTATTTTGATTCTCTGTCTTAAAAATATGTATATAACTTTTCTATAGTTATAATCAAGATATACTTTCTTTTAGGATCATTTAAAATTCTCTATTTTCTATCTTCTGCCTTTTATTGCTTGTTCTTCTAGTTTATCCTCATTGGTCCAAACTACTTTGGTCTTTTCTACTCTTCCTGAGGTAATTTCACAAGAGCTAAACCCACCAACTAAGGCTAACATTAAGAAGGAGGGGAATTGCAGAATAGGTAATAATGCTCATGAGATATCTATACATATACCAAGAAGCTGTTGTCTGAAAAGAACAAGGGTGTGTGTCAGGGTTGTATCATTTCTCCATATCTATTCAATCTGTATGTACACCAAACAATTCTTGAAGCTGGACTCTACAAAGAGGATCAGAAGAGAACTCATCAACACTTTGCATTGTGCAGATAAAACAACTTTGCTTGATAAAAGCGAAGGGAATATGAAGTGCTTGCTACAGGCGAGCAAAGACTACAGCCTTCAGTATGGATTACATGTCAATGTTAGGAAACAAAGAACCTTATCACAGGAACAACACTTGACATTATGATAGATGAAGAAAGGATCGAAGCCGTCTATGATTTCATCCTGGTTGGATCAGCAAGCAAGCACCCTTTGTATCAAAAGTAAAAAAAAAGAAGGAGACGTAGTGCACTGCACATTGGACCTCTCCAAAATGCTGTCAGTTTGAAGACTAAGTTGTCCCTGATTCAGGCCATGTTTTTTGTTGTTGTTGTTTTGTTTTGTTTTTCCCAATCACCTGCTATGCATCATCAGAAAGGTGGACAATGAATAAGGAGGACAGAAGAATAATTGGTGCCTTTGAGTTGTGGTACTTGAGAAGAGTACTGAATATCCCATGTCAAAAGAACAAACAGATAATGTCTCAGAAAAAGTGTAGTCAGAAACTTTTTGTATAAATAGTGAAGCTTCATTTGTTATACTTTGGACATTTAATAAGGCAAGACTATTCTTTGGAAAGGCAGATCATGCTTAGAAAGCTGGAAGGTCAGTGAAGAAAAGGAAAATCTTCAGTAAGATAGATTGACCTGGTGTTTTCAGCAGTGGGCTTTATTGTGTCAAGATGGTGAGAATGGTAAAGGATAGGGAAGAATTCAGGTTGGTTGTTCATAAAGTTGCTGCCAATGCAAAGGCATGTGGCTTGAATACACCAAGTGTTCTACAGAAGAAAGATGGGTAATCTCCTTTCTTGTAATTTACTACCTCTGAAAAGCCACTGAAGGGTAAGCTATGGATTGGTTCTGACTCGAAAGTACACAACAACAATGAAAGTAAAAGTTGTATAAACATCACTCTATGTACTTTCATGATTTTGTTTTCTAGCATTCATCTTTTGTACACAATAGATATACTATAGCCCTTAATTGGTCTCAATTTTTCTATTTTTAATTTGCCTCAGTTTTAAGTTAGACTTCTCATTTTTCTTTTTTTAGATATGGATGTTGTACAAGAATGCTTCTAACTGTGCACTCTGCTGAAATCAAACTATTTGCAAATATGAGTTCTATTTTGTGAAATTTGATAGAAATTAATGAAGCTGTTCAGGTCATTTTCTACAGTTACTAATTCTCCATTTGTTTTCATAAGACTTATAGCAACAGTGTGACAGTTTTCTCTATTAAAATCCATAGACTTGTAATATACACAGAGATTTTTGTTTTCCTTACTGGATTTGATAGACGTATGTATCATCTGCCTTTGGAGACTGATTACGTAGGTTTGTCAGATAAAATACAAAATGCAATACTTGAGAGGTAGAGCCCTGATGAAAGAGAAGTAGTTTGAATGTTGAGCTGCTAATCAAAAGGTCTGTTGTTCAAACCCACTAGGTGCTTTATAGGATTAGACAGTCCCATTCCATTAAAGTTCATAGTCTTAAAAACTTAATAGAGGGTCACCATGAGCTGGAACTGACTCAAGGGCAGTGGGGCTTTGGTTTTGTAATGAAAATAGCTGTTCATTGTTTATATGCAATTAAAATCTATTTGTGCATCCAATATTTTTATTTGTTAAATGCAGCACCCATATCATTATATTACTATTAAACTGCTTTTGTCTTCATTGTGGTAACTTGAATATACTGCTGGAAGCTCATATTTTTCACATATAAAAACACTTCTTTATCTTATCTTTCCAGTTCTATAACCACCACCCTCTTCACAAGGCTAACAGCAAATGACAGCAAATACAGATGCTACCACACAGCACACTTTGAGTTTAGGGAATCAGGCGTAATTGATTCACCATATAAGATAATTAATATTTAGTCATTAATTTAAAAAATAATCCATAAGAATTCATTCTAAGTTTATTATTGGATATTTATACTTTGTCTTTTATTAATTTGAGCTGAAAATTGATGTCTGCTCATTGGATACTTCAGATATATGTTTAATTTTATAATATCTGAATAAATTAGGACAGAGATACATTTTTTCCCAACACTGGAAAGAATAACTACTTAATTTTCAATTTTCCTTTAAACGAAATTAAAAATCAAACAAACACACAGTTTATGATTAATGTGAATCTATTGAAATAGTCATATAAGAAATTATTGGATTTCATGTGTAAGATCTAATATATATAATGGCACATCTTCTCAGAATCAGGAAAGAGTGGGCTAAAATAGTTTTCTTAACTTAAGAGTTAAATTTGGAGGAGATGTAAACACCTTCTTCTATAGCAAGTCTGCATTTTGTTAATTTTCAAACATATTTCTATTTTTTTCTATATATGATGATACAGAAGAATAACCAAATAATTTGGAAATAGAATTTGAAGATATTGGAACAATTAAATAAAATAAGAAGAGAGAAAATAGTTTTTAAAATACAAGATCAAATCATGTTAAAATCATTTAAATAAAGGAAACCATTTTGAGTTAAGAGTCTATTAACTTAGCGCTAGTTTTGTCATAAGAGAACTAACAAATCATTTATCTTATTGTAGATTTGTCGTCACAATCACTAGGAGTTCTTATGTTGCTGTTGTTACGTGTTGGCAAGTCACATGTGACTTATAGTGACCCAATGCATAACAGAGCTGATTCTGAGCCAAAGTCATTGTCTGACACACCCTACCTCCATTACCCCAGTCACTGAGTCAGCCCGTCTCATCTAGGGTCTTCCTTTCCTGTGATGTTCCTCTAGGCTTCAAAGCATGATGTCTTTTTCCAAGGACTTTACATCATGTTCCAAGTACTTGGCTCCAAGAAGCAGCCTGGTTTCACTCTCTCTAGGATGAATCATTTGATCTCTTAACAATCTGTGGTATATTCAATACTCTTCTCAGCACCACAATTCAATGGCATTAATTCTTCTTTTGTCATCCTTAGTCATTGTCCAGCTCTCTGATACATAGCAAGTAATTGTGAAGAGTATGGCCTGGATCAGGCATACCTTGATCTCTAGATTGACATCATTGTTCTTCAATACTCTAAAAGCCTTAAAGTACATATTTCCCCAATGCAAATCATCTTTAGATTTCCTGGCTGTGGTACCAAGGGTGATGATTGTGGAACCAAGCAAGTTGAAGCTGTTAACAATCATAATCTCTTCACCATCTATCATGATTCTGCCTATTCATCCTGTGTTGATAATCTTTTTTCTTGGTGTTGAGCTTCATATTGAAGGTTATGGCCCTTGACCTTCTGCAGCAAATACCTCAGATCCTTCTCAATTTAAGTAAGCAAGAATGGGTCACCTTCATAATGCAGGTTGTTGATGAGTCTTCCTGATGCCACATCCCTCCTCATAAAGCCCAGCCTACCAGATGAACTATTCTACATATAGATTAAAAAGGTATGAAGATAAGATGTATCCATGGCATACACCTTTCCTAATTTTGAACCATGCAGTATTTTCTTCCTCTGTTTTAATGATTCCCTCTTGGTACAAATATAGGTTTCGCATAAGCACAGTAAAGTGTTCTGGGACTCCCGTTCTTCTC
>NW_006399763.1:25134133-25136499 GCF_000299155.1 Elephantulus edwardii | reverse complement strand
TTAATACTAAATATTTTATTAGGGATCTCTGGTGGCCAAGGAATAAAGAGCTATAATGTCAATGCAAAAGTACATGGTAGGCTGATAGGTTGGTAGGTTTGAACCTACCAACCACTGTTTGGTAGAAAAGTAGACAATCTCCTCCTATGTAATTTACTGGCTTTAATAATCCACTGGAGAGTCAGCTATTAGTTGGTTCCAACTCAAGGGCACGTAACAACAATCATTTTATTAGAAGGATATATGTATATATACTCCAGCATGGTGGAATATTTAAGAACTAATTGTTGTTGTGTACCATCAAATCAGAACCAAACTAGAGTGGACACTTCAGCTGGTTTTCAGACAGTTAATGGCACAGGAAGAGATTGTCCATCATTCTCCCATAAAGCAACTGGTGAATTCGAACTGTGTGTCTTCAGTATCATAGTGCAGCTTCTTATCACTAGCTATTAGTGATCCCTGTATTTTATATCTATTGGCTGTTAATAAATATAACTATTTCTTTTTTCTTGAAATAGTATCAATTACAACTAAGATGGTTTCCTAGAACTTTAAATGTCCTAGAAGAATAAATTGTTTTGTTAGTTTTAAAGTTTTAATCTCTAAGCAACACACTTTGTAAGGGAGACTTTATTCTGGAAGTTTATTAGGAAATTGTCCTAGCATCAACTTTTGATAAATATAAGAATAAATCAGCAAAAAAGTTGGGACATAACTCAATCTCATTATCTGTTAAATTTGCAAGGACTTCTTTGGAGAAACTCATTGGAAGTTAGTTCGTAATTTTGTGGAAAGGAGCCTACGCTCCTGCATCCATAAATCATAGAAAGCTTTTAAAATGATGAGTCAGAAAGTGAAAGGTTCTAGATAGCTAATGACAAATTCCAAAGAAAAAAATCACTGTCATTTGGAGGCACTCACGACAGTTGGGGAATGTCATTCAGTCTTTGTCTTAAATTTTCTAGAGTTTTGCCTGCTTAGTAAGCAATTAAGTGCTATGCATCAGAGAGTTGGACAGTGGCTAGGGATGATAGAAAGAGAATTGATGTCTTTGAGCTGTGGTTCTGGAGAAAAGTGTTGACTATACTATGGACTGCTAGGAGAACAAATAGGTTTGTCCTGGAGAAGGTGAAGCCAGAATGCTCCTTAGAGTCAAGGATTCTGAAGCTTCATCTGACATAGTTTGGGCATGTTGCAAGGAAGGACTGGCCCTTGGAGAGGGACATCATGTTTGGCAGAGTGGAGGGACAGCGCAGGAGAGGAAGACCCTCGATGAGATGGATCGATTCTGTTACTGGAGTGGCGGGAATAAGTGCATTTGGGATGGTTACTTTGGCACAGCATAGAACTGCGTTTAGAGCTCTTGTACATAGGGTCGCTATGAGTCACAAGCAACTTGATAGCACATAACAACAACAACAAGAACAACAGTAAGCAAATATCATAGAGTGGATAGTTTAAAGAACAACTATTTTCTCAAAGGTCTCAAGGCAAGAAGTCCTAATCAGCAATTGTTTCCTGTAGAAGGTTCTAAAATGGTTCTAGATCATTTTATCAGATTCATTGTGACTGCTAGTAATCCTTGTTCTTTGATTTGCATCTTTCTCTCTAGTCACACAGTTATATATTTTT
Organism: Elephantulus edwardii; assembly: GCF_000299155.1. Taxonomy (NCBI): domain Eukaryota; kingdom Metazoa; phylum Chordata; class Mammalia; order Macroscelidea; family Macroscelididae; genus Elephantulus; species Elephantulus edwardii. The sequence goes on along the minus strand of NW_006399763.1, from coordinate 25,134,864 downwards.
TAGTTTAATTTTATCTGATTTTGGGATGAGACTAAGATACCCTCTATTCCAATATGACTTCAAACACCCTATTTAATAGGCCAATATTTTAATATAAATTAATACATAAGAGCTCTGAAGGGATTCTTATGCATCACATAAAGCACTAGGTTCAATACCAAAAGCCCTGTTTGGAAGACAAACCTTGGTGTTAGTATTTTTGAAAGTAGAACAGATCCAATGAAATGAATTTTAGAGCATAAACAAGGAACTGCAATTACTGTACTTTGTGTGTTCATTAAAGAGGAGAAAAGTGTTGTCATGCTTCTAAAAGCTCTGATATACTTCATTCTAATTGGCATAATAGTGGTGAGCATGTCTAGATTTGCATGATCATCATTTCTGTAACATCTCTGTAAGAAGCAGCATTTCCTGCAATGCTGGTCTTGTTTTTAAAAACTATCTTATGTTCTGCTTTTCTGAGAATATCTTGACATCTCCAACATATGTGATGGACAATTTAACAGCAACAGTATTCTTGGTGTAAAGTTCTGTTTTTTTGAGTGTTTGGTATATGTCTTTCTACTGTCTTCTTGCTAAAATTTCATTAAAATCACAATGGAGGGGACGGGGGAATCAAGCCCCAAAAACCCCCAGCACATAGCATGGTAAGATCTGGTGGAGACCAGAGAAGACAGAGTAACATGAATGAAGAATAATGTTAAATTCTTTTTTTTTTCTATAATTATATT
>NW_006399763.1:25124371-25132143 GCF_000299155.1 Elephantulus edwardii | reverse complement strand
GCGCGCATGTGCTATTGAGTGGGCAACTATCCAGAACTGGCCTTCCAGTGGGTTTTCAGAGGCATTAAATGGCAGGGGATGAGATTGCCCATCCTTCTCCTACAGAGCAGTTGGTGGGTTTGAATCACATGCCTTTGGGATTGTAGCGCAAGTTCTTACAACTAAACTACTAGCAGTCCATCTCAACATTAAGAAAACAAAGATGGTCACCACTGGATATAGGTAGAATCATGACAGATGGAGAAAAGAATTAGGTAGATCATGGATTTATTTTGTTTGAATCCACAATCAAAACCCTTTACACCAGCAGTTGGGAAACTGAAAGATGAGTTGCATCTGCTGTAAAGGACCTCTTCAAGGTGCTAAAGAGTAATAATGTAATTCTAGAGACTATGGTGTGCCTATCCAGACTATGATCTTCTCATTTACTAGCTATGCACCTAAAAGCTGGACAATGACTAAAGATGACAGAAGTAGAATCAATGACCTTGAGTTGTGGTGCTAGAGAAGAGTGTTGAACACACTATGAACTGTCTTTTCTGCAGAAAGTGAAAACAAGTTGCTCCTTGGATGCAAAGATTTTGAAGCTCTGTCTCACATACTTTGGATATTTTTCCAGAATAGATTAGTCCTTAGAGATCATGTTTGAAAATGTAGAGCATCACTACAGGAGAGAATACTCTGAACAAGCTGGATTGACACAGTCACTATGGCAATGTGGTCAGGTGTTCCAGAGATGGTGAGGTGGGCCACAAATATGGCAAGGTTCAAAGCCATTGTTCACAACATTGAGTCATTGTTGATTTGATAACACTTAACAAAATCAAATGTATGTATGGATTACCCCCTTGTACATTTGATCTGTAGCACTAAATAAATTCTATCTGGTTAGAAAGAGAATATATATGCTGGAATAATACTTTTTGTATATTCAAGAACTGGTAATAGCTACTATTGTTGTTATGTGACAGTAAGTCAACTAAAGACGCATAGCAACACTTTTAACAATAGACCTCAACCTTGTCCTATTCCACACCAAAGGCTTAGGTGTTATTTTCAGTGGTTGTGTCCTTATTGTTAGGTGTCATTGAGTTGAGTACAATTTATCGCAACCCATAAAACAGCCACTCTGAACCCTGCCCTATCCTGTACTGTACTCAGCATCTCTCTCACGCGAGAACTCATTGCTGAAATCACCATTTCAATCCATCTCATTGGGGTCTTCCTCTACTCCACTGACCCTCCATCTTTCCAAGCATGACGTCCTTTTCAAGGAATAGCCTCACATAGCTACATGTCCAAAATATGAAAGAGAAAGTTTTGCCATCTTTGCATCGAAAGAGTGCTCTGGCTGCATTTTTTCTGTGTTTTTTGAGCGGTCTGTGGGATATTTAGCACTCTTCTTTAACATCACAACTCAAAGGCTTTAATTCTTCTTTTGTGGTTAGCCTTTCTAATATATAGGAGATATCTAATATAAATGTAGTATTTTTAAATAAAAATATACACATATAATTTATTATATAAAATATAGGCTCCAAAACAAGCATACACACATACATAGTTGAAGAAATCAGTGACAGAATGCAAATTACCATATATGCATAAGAAATGTTAAGAAAGGTTAACCTTGAAGAGAATGGGAATCTCAGAACACTTGATTGTGCTTAAGCAAAACCTACACTTGGGCCAGGAGGCAGTCATCAGAACAAAGCAAGGAAACACTGGATGGTTCAAAATCAGGAAAGGAGATTAGCAGGGATCCATCTTATCTCCATACCTTTTTAATCTATATAGAACAAATCATCCAGGTAGCAGGGCTTTATGAGGAGGAATGTGCCATCTGGATTGGAACAAGACTAATCAACTTCCTATGTTGTGCAGGTGGCACAACCCTGCTTGCTGAAACTGAAGAGGACCTGAAACATTTGTTGTAGAAGTTCAGAAACTGAAGTCTTCAATATTGATTGATGCTCTACATCAAGAAGACAAAGATTTTTTTTTCTTTTGGATCAGTTTGGCAGCACCATTATAGATGGACAAGAGATTGAGGTTGTTTACAATTATGGCTTGCTTGGCTCCACAATCAACATTCTTGGCACCAGAAGTTGAGAAATTAAATGACAAATTGCACTGGGAAAATCTGTTGTCAAGGATCTCTCCAGAGTACTGAAAAACAATGATAGAAAATTAGAGACTAAGGTGCACCTGATCCAGCCTATGGTCTTATCAATTACTTGCTGTATTAGAGAGCTAGAAAATGACTAAGTATGACAGAAGAAGAATTGATGTCTTTGAGTCATGTTAGACAAGAGTCTTGAACATACCATTACTGCCAAGGAAACAAATAGATCTTTCTTGGAGAGGTGTAATCAAGTTTCTCCTTGGAGGCTAGGATTTTGATGCTCTGTCTCATATACTTTGGGCACGTGGCCAGAAGAGACTGATCCTTAGAGAAGAACATCATGCTCAGAAAGGTTGAGGGATAACATAAGAGAGAAAGACCCTAGAGTAGATGGATTGATATAATAACTAAAGATTGGGTGCAGATGTATTAGAGTCAGTGAGACTGGCTTAGGATAGGGCAGGCTTCAGGGCTGGTGTACATATGGTCACTATGAGTTTCGGACAACTCAATGGGATACAATAAAACAACAACAACAAAGAAATATAGGAAAGAGCCTGAAAACAATTTAAAAATATATACATATTCATTAATATGTTGTAATATCATATCCACCAACAAATATGTAATATGGTTGTTGTTGTTGTTGTTGTTGTTATTTGTCATCAAGTTGCTTGAGACTCATAAAGACCCTATTATATACAAGAGCCCTAAACCCTGCTCTATCCTGTGCCAACCTCACTGTCTCTGACACAACTACTGTCATTACTCCAATCACTGAATTGATCCATCTCATTGAGGGTCTTCCTCTCTTGTGCTGTCCCCCCACCCTCTCAAACATGATGTCCCCTCCTTACAACATGCCCAGTGTATGTCAGATGAAGCTTCAGAATCCTCGCTTCCAAGGAGCAACCCAATTTCACCCTCTCCAGTACAAACCTGTTTGTTCTCCTAGCAGTCCATGGTGTATATTCAACACTCTTCTCTAGGACCTTCTGTTGTAACTCAATCTTACAATCTATAACTGATATGGATATTTTATTGACTGAAAGAAAAATGCAGCTGAATATTTTTAAAAGTATATCAATTTAGATATGCTTTGTAAAATAATAATTCTTTATATCTAAGTATGAGGATATTTTTAATTAATCTTTTTTTCCAGATAAATGATATTATCTGAATTATAAATGCACAAGTTTATAAACACTGTGCTTTATAGAACTCTTTTAAAAATATTCCTTGGAAATGTCTTCAGTTGAAAAATATCAGCCAAAGGTACAAACTATTAATATATGTTAAATGTTCCTTAGAAAGAGAAATATAACCTAGAGGAACCACACAGATAATACCTAAATTAAAGAGCTTCTTCAGAGTTATATCCTAGACTATCAACCAACAACATAGCAGCTATAACATCTTCTGTGTTGATATCCCTGTTTTATTTCTAAGTACACTTTTCTTGTTTTTTGCTTATAGCTCTTATGGATAGAATGAAAACAACAGAATCTATGTTAACTCTTCAATTGTGCCTTTGATACTACACTGTATTTGTCATTGCAGTAAATCTAAAAAAAAAGCGAAAATAATATAAAACCTATTTAAACATTACTAAATATTTTAGATCTTGTAAATTAGAGTTTAATTAATATCATTAAATTTTCATATATTTTTTAACTGTCTTGATAAAATACTATGCAAACTTAATACTTTCTGACAAAGACTATATAAAAATAAATAAATAAACCAAAAGAGCAGACCATCAGACATCTATGAAGTCAATTAAGATGTCTTTGTTTTTATATAGTATGCTAATGATGTGAATGTATTTATACAGATTTGAATAAAATGTAATTAATTTTTAAAATTTGATGTTGTTATAAGACAAAATAAACATTAAACATATGTTGGTAGTCATAGAGAAGAATCTTTTCTCAAGCTTCACAGGAAGGAAATACTAAAATACTAAATCATGGAATAATTTTTTTTTTATTATCATTGAGGTCTGAGGAATAAATTGCCATGTCTTTCCTGAGTTTGTTTATAGTGGCTCCATAATGTCTATGGATAAATTTATATTGCAGACACTCATGCCAACCATTTTTATCTTATTTTTTTATCCTCCTGAGCAATATTATCCCAAAGATTTTTGTTCCTCTCCCTCCAAATTATTATATAACACTATAGGCTAGTATTTTTGTGGTCTTGATATTTGTGTGTGTGTGTGTGAGAAAGAGAGTAATTGCAAAAGAAATTTTCTATGTTTTGAGGCCCAGGGATGTCTAGTCAGTTGTAATTTTCAAATAGGTTCAGTCATTCTTCTTGTTAACATAATCAGGTTAAATCTAAAGGAAGCACTATAGTCAGAATCAAAGTTAGTCTAACGAGATCTGAGCATTACCACTGCTATTTCCTGCTGTAGGGACCTTAAGTATTATATATACTGTACATTTCTAAATTCACATCTATCAGTGCCTACACATTCTTGCCAAAATGAAACACTGTAAAAATCAATTAACTAGTACACTTAATTGGCTGTCATGTATCTCTTTAAAGTATTAAGGATCAATGATATAAATGTAAAAACTAAGATGGGCCTTCATATGCATGTGAAAGTGTGACCGTGAGTAAGGAAGACTAAGAACAATTGATGGCTTAGAACTGTGGTGTTAGAAATAGAACTGAATATCCCATAGACTGCCAAGAGAACAAACATACATGTCTTGGTGAAGTTGCAGCCTGAGTGCTCCCTGGAGGCGATGAGGACAAAGCTTCATCTCACATAATTTGGGTATGTTGCTAGGAGGAGGACACACTTGGAAAGGAACATCCTACTTGGAAAGGTGAAGAGATGGCAAAAGATATGAAGACCCTCAACCAGGTGAAATGACACAGTGATTGCAATAACGGACTCAGTGTGTCATAGATATTGAGGATGGCACAGAATAGGACAGGGTTCCTATCTTTTGTTTATAGGGTTCCTATGAGTCAAAGGCATCTAACAACAACAAAGGATGATTGATGTCTTTGAATTGTGTTATTGACAAAGAAAGTTGTATATCCCATAAAATGTCATAAGACCAAACAAACCTATCTTGGAGGACATGCAATTAGGCTGTTCTTTAAAGGCAAAGTTGGTGAAAATTCTCAAAGTCTTTAAGTATGTTGCGCAAGCTAGTTCTTGGAAAATGGGCTCAATGTGGGGAATAAAAGTAGAGGATGAGAATAAGAGAGGAAGACCCTCAACAGATAGATTGATACAATTACTGCGACAATTGGCTTACAGCTGGCTTAGAGTCTTGAGATTATGTAGGACAGTGAAAGGTTTTGATGTGTTCATAAGTTTGCTATGTGTCCTACTTTATGACATCCAACAACAGTAAAAATACTTATTATTGTGCCTACCAAATAATAGGCACTTAAATGTTTCCTATTTTTTGTTGTTGTCATTACTGTTAGCATTTTCATAGTTTTGTTAAGAATATACCTGATAATAGTTGTCTTAATTACCTAGTGCTGCCACAAACAAGTAAGCAAGCAAAATATGAGAACAGAAATGCATTTTCTCACTATTCAGAAAGCAAAAATTTTAATCCAGATCAAGTTCTAAAAGAAGGTTCTTTTATGTCTATTTCATATTCTCTGATGGCTTAGTGGATAGGAAGTTGCGCTGCCAACCCAAAGTCTAGCAGTTCAACCCACCAGTTTCTATGTATGAGAAAGACCAGTAATTTCCTCCTGTGTGATTTACAGCCTCTGAAAACCTATAAGGTCAACTATGGATCAGGTCCAACTTAATAACAATGAGAGTAGCTTCCAACCAATCCTTGGAATTCCTAGGTTTAGGAGCATCTACTATGAGGTTTTGTTCATATGGAGTGTATATTTCTCTTCCTAGTCTTCTCTTTTTACAACACAGATGTGATTCAGGTTAGCATGTCCCTACATGGATATGGCTTCATAGCATAAGAAAAGAAAAATCTGTTACCAAAATGATTCCATCATAGATATCCAAAACCATAACCCATTGACGTCAAGTCAGTTCCTACTTATAAGGACTTTATAAAACAGAGTAAAATCAACCCCTGTAGATTTCCCAAGGTCATAAATTTTTACAGGCACAGACTCCTTCATCTTCCAAAAGTCCACAGGTAGATTTAAACCATCAAACTTTCAGTTAGCAGCCCTTACAGTTAGTGGTTATTTGAACTCACTGTGTCACTAAGGTTCTTATTAATAGGAACAGAAGCCAAAAATAGATCAGATATTTTGATTGGGCACAATTTACTTCACAGCAGTAACCATTTTTTAAAATATTTTCATAACAAAAAGAAAACTGTAAAAATAGAAGGTTTTGAAGACTTATTTTGAAATGCATAGAGCAAAAATGGAATGAGAACAATTTATCGCAACCCATAAAACAGCCACTCTGAACCCTGCCCTATCCTGTACTGTACTCAGCATCTCTCTCACATGAGAACTCATTGCTGAAATCACCATTTCAATCCATCTCATTGGGATCTTCCTCTACTCCACTGACCCTCCATCTTTCCAAGCATGACGTCCTTTTCAAGGAATAGCCTCACATAGCTACATGTCCAAAATATGAAAGAGAAAGTTTTGCCATCTTTGCATCGAAAGAGTGCTCTGGCTGCATTTTTTCTGTGTTTTTTGAGCGGTCTGTGGGATATTTAGCACTCTTCTTTAACATCACAACTCAAAGGCTTTAATTCTTCTTTTGTGGTTAGATAGAAACATTGTTTAGACAATTTTCTTTGAACAGAAAGATACACTGATTTTTTTTTAATGGTTTTAGGTCTGAAACTGCCATCCTTTTCCTAGTGGCCAGGTTTTAAATCACAAAGTGCAGCTGACTGTGAGGTATGAGCTTGAGTCAGAGAGGTCCCTTGGTTCTGGTGCGTTCTGGTTTGATTCTCTAAACACAAAAACTGACTTTGAAATGTACATGATTATTTAAACATTACTTTACAAAAAGATAAAATGGCATGCACATTTTTTGGTTAAATATACCTTCTTCCTTTTCTGATGCTGATACAAGAAAAGCTAAGAGAAACTGTATCTGAATTAAGTACCATAAAAGCAGAATCCTGATATGATTACTTTTAATTTTCATGGCTGACTTCTTTATTCTTGGAGATAAAACTAAATACAAGATAAGAGGTTTATATTCTCCATTAGAACACTTTGGGTGAGAATCTAAGTGTGAAAGAAGCCATCAGTTTATGTGGAGAGGGAACCCAGAAATTTGGCTTAATCACTAACAGTAATACGTTCTGTGAGTAGTTAGTATCTCTCTTCCTAAACTTAATAAATGGATTAAAACAACAACAACAAAGAACCAAAAAAAAATTCCTTAACCATATTTTTATTTATTATTTTAAATAAAGAGTGCTACTAACTCTATGAACTTAGAGAAATGATGAAAACTATACAAGTATTCATGTCTTTCATTCGTAGGATCGCTATGAGTCATCTATGACTCAATGGCACTTATGAACAACAGAACAACTGCTGTCTATGATTTTTTTTGTCATCTCGGCTCTAATGTCTATGAAATTTGTCTGTAACATTCACTCTGAATATCTTTTTTCGACTTTGAAGTACCTGTCTGTCCACATGTGCATATATA
>NW_006399763.1:25106439-25124271 GCF_000299155.1 Elephantulus edwardii | reverse complement strand
ATATATACCCACATGTAATTATAAATTTTTACTTCAAGAATACACATTGAATATGTGCATTTAAAAAAAAGTACACACAGACTACATAAAATGCAAGGAAAGAGAGAAAGATAGGACCTTGATTAATCATTTAAGTCTTAAAAGTTTGACAGTGTCACTGAACAAAGTCAGAAGATGCAGGAATAATTCTAAAAATAGTTGAGATATTTGAACTATGACTGCTGACATTGAATTGAAATAAAATTGTCAACTGGGCCATGTTTTTCCTGTTACCATTATTTCTATACCTCATTAATTTAGTATCTTTGCTTATGCAGTCAAACAATTTAGAATCTATTGTCACAAACTTGATACTAAATTCAAACCCATTTGTGTTAATTGCAAATCTTAGCAACTATCTTTAATATCCAGTACTGTTCGATGGCACATAACAACAGCAGTAACCGCTCTATGGAAATTTCTATAGATTATCAGAACAAAAATAGGATTCTTCCACATTGTAAACTTATGGCTAGTAAAGATAATTTTGTAGGAAAAACCTTGAGCCCATATTTTAAAATCTATTTTTAAGTCTAATAATGAATATATGAGACAAACAGACTTTGCTATTTTGTAAAATGACTGATCAGTAGCAATTTTCAGTGAGATGGGTGATTTTTTTTAGTATAATTCATATTACTGTTCATTGATTCCTTTACAGGAAAGGTATTCTTTGGAGAAAGGCAAATTCAAGGATTTCAAAGGTTAGTCCTTTCTGTGAGATTTCCATAGCATAGGTTTGTGTCTTCTGCAGCTATAGTTGATTACATGTTCTTCTATCAACTCTTTCCCTTAATCTCCTCAGACTGATAATAGAAGTTACTTATTAAAACAGCAGAAGATTGCATCAATCATTTTTTATTTTTTTAACCCAGTTCACATCTTTATAAAATAAACAACTAAAAGAAAACCCATTTCAGTGTTGTTTTTAAATGCCTCTTTATGAATATTGAAAATGTCATGACTCTCCTGATTTGTCTGATTGTTTAACTGCTTGAGTTACATATTTTTTAATCTTTTCTATAAGAAGTAAAAATTAAAACCTTGGGATTTCCCGTTATGGCAGAGACAAAGATGAGCAGTTGACAAGAAACATAGATTCTAAACTCAACAAAAAAATACCTAGCAGTAAAATGATTTTTAATGGTTTCCCTTTAACAAAGACATGATAACATTTAATGCTGACCACATAATTTTTACTGTATTGCTTTACATGAAAGTTTTTTAAGGACTTTACCTATCTTTGTCTTGTTATTCTAAGAACACTGGTGGCTTGATGGTAAGGAAATGCACTGCTAAGCCAAAGGCACAAGGGCCTAATTAATCATCTGCCCCTCTGCAGAAAATAGGCAATCCTCTCCCATGTGATTTACCATCACTGAAACTCTATGAAGGGTCAGACATAGATTAGTCAGTTTTGAATCAATGGTGTTAACAGCAACAACATACATTTTCAGAGTTTTTCCCCTTCAAATGATAATATTTTGCAATCCTCCAAATGAAACAGAATGATAGCGAAATTTCACTGGTTGCAGATGTACAAATTTCACTGATCATTTTATTGTCCAGACACACTGAAATATCGTATGTCAGAAATCTCCAGTTAATTAATAAGACAAAAATATAGAAAATAAATTCAATAAATAAAGGTAAACATATAATAAGTCATGAAAGGATCTAATTTTTTCCTTAAAGTTCCAGAAAACACATATAATAATAAGACACTAAAGGAAGATAGCTGAGGAATTGAGTTAAAATTTAAAATTATCTACTCACAAAATAAATTGGAATAGACGTATTATTGTTCAAAGCACAGAGTCAACTGTATGTATTATTTTCCCCTACAACTAAATGCTGTCAATCACATAATGTCAATGGTATTATTGCATGGTCTTCGAGTTCAATAATTTACAGATTTCTACCAAATTGTTCCTTAAAAGCCAGGATAGTTAAACAACTTCTCACAGATTTTGTACATGTTATTATTAGGGGCCAGTCCTTGGGAAAAAAAATCATACTTGTAAAGGTCAGTAAGAGATAAGTAAACTCACAAGTGATGGTAATAATCGGCTCAGGTGATTTAGTGATAAGAAACTGCACTGCAATTGCAAAGGCATGTGGTTCAAATTCACCAGTTACTCTGCAGGAGAAAAGGCAATCTCCTTTTTGTGAGATTAACTGCCTCTGAAAATTCACTAGACGGTCAACTATGGATCAGTCCTGACTTGATGGTACATAACAGCAACAAAGATAGCACAGGATATGGCAAGGTTCAAATCCATTTGATGGCACCCAAAAAGAACCAGCAGAAAAGAAGCTGAAAATGAGGAAGAAACCAAAACCAGTGTAAACCAGTAAATTCTTCTGTAGATATGTAATAATACTTGGCACATAGGGCAACTTAATGATTATACCCTTATTCTGATATGCTAGGGCTGACTTAATTACAAATTTTATTTCATACATTAACTTAAAGAGTTGCATATGTGCTACCCTAAAATTCCATTTTTTATGTTGATATTTAAGTAATGACTTAAAGGAAATGTTCACTATACAGATACTTAAATTTTGAGTTATCTTTGTAACCCTAAAAAAAGGGGAAAAATAGTTAGTGCTTAGAGTTTAAGTATTAAGAAGGAAATGTCTGAATTAGGGCTGAGATGTGAAGAATGAAATGAGATTAAAGTAAGTCTAAATTGCTTTTGTAACCTTAATCTCTTTATAAAAGCTAATGTCTAAAGGGTAAACGTATGCAGCATTATTTTGCCAAATACGTAAAATGAGAAAATGAGTGTAATATTTGTAAGTTTCATAGGAAAGAAATATGTGTCTTCAGGAATAAAATCGTTAAAATTTTCTTTTTAAAAAATAACTAACTGTTAATCAAAAAACTGTGGAAACTGTGAATTTAAAGAAAGAAAGAAAAAGGAGAAAGGCAGAACAAAGGGAAAAAGCCTGCAACGCCAAACAGATTAGACACAGTGGGCTAAGAGAAGGAAGATGGATAGAATTGTTCACAGGGCAGATACTCTTCCCCTTTCTCACTAAGAATAAGCAGAGCCACATTTGTGGAAACTTAACTAAGCAGAAACCTGCAGTGTCTGCTCAGTGCTACTGACCTGCCAGCTGGAAAGTGCACTGAGTTTAAAGAGTTTAAGCACTCAAAGAAGCCAAGACTTGGCTGATCATCTTGGGCTCAGCATATTGTGAGGCATATGAACACTCTCTTCAAAACTGGCAGGGAAAAAAGGAAGGAAAATTGAAAATCTAAACACAGTAGCCAGTTAAAATGCAGACAATTGTTATAAGGGTTGTGTTTTCTCTGACAGTTTTAGTTATACTCTAGACTATCCAAATAAAATTAAAAAATGAATTAATTTCTTCTACTTGAAGGGAAATAAGAGGATATCACCTTTAGATAGATTATTGAAATACTACTCTTTCAGTTAAAAGAAAAAAAATGAAAGATCGGCATTCAATCATGAGGGGGAATTTGTGTCATTTTCCACAATTTGGTCTAGCTCTTTTTATTTGTTGCTGATAATTTACATTATCAATTAACGTGTTTTCCTAATATTATTTAAACAGAAATGATAAATAAATGTAAATACGTTTTAGAAGAATATGCATCATTCTAATGAATAAACTTCAAAAAGATATGCTTTCTTAATTAGTATCCAAGATAGCATCAAGGGAAAAAAATAGCATATTCATTACTATCAATTTATTTTTACTTCACCAGAAGGGGTGAAAAGTTATCTTGACTTATTTTGAGTTAAAAATGTATATAAATTTCTATTTTATGTTTCATTCTTTAAAATGTAAATCACACAGAAAGAAACTGTTCATCTTTCTCTTACAGAGCAACTGGAGGAGTTGAATATCCAAAGAAATGTGGCCTTTGGAATTAACAGTGCAATTCTCTATAGACTATGGTAAATATATATTTGAGCTAACACAACACCTTTTACCTTTTATCCAGGGAATATGAAAACATGTTGCCAAAAACATCCCAAGCTGACATGGTTCTGATTTATAGCATCAACACATGAAACAATACTAAGAATAGTCAAAGTTCACTACTCCTGGTTACTTCACAAGGTCTGGTACTGCAGGGCATACGCTATCCACAAATCTGCAATCAGCATTTCTACTGATGTCATTTGGAATTGCTGATCTGGAAGTTGAAGATTGAAGTTACTTGTCAGATTACTGACAAGCCTTTGATGATGTGAATAAAGTGTTTAGTGAAGTTATAAAAAAATTTCTCTGCAATATGCCTAGATTCATATTTCTAGGCTGAAGCTAATGTGTAGTTTTCCAATTCATTTTCCTAAAGAGAATGACAAATACATGAAAAGCAATACTGAGTATGTGCATGTATGTGTGTGTGTATACACATACATGAAATACCAAACTTACTATTGACTAGATTTGCTAATCTTTCTCCCAAGGAGTTTCTGGTAGTAGGTTCGAACTGCCCAGAGACAGGAGGCCTTCTGCTTCACAGTTCAAAATGTTGAAGACTACACCACTGCAGTAATAATTCATATAAACTAGAACTAATTGTAATCAGTTGGAACTGACTCAAAACTGATGTACCATTTGGTTTCTGAAGTTGTAAATCACACAGAAAGAAACTGTTCATCTTTCTCTTACAGAGCAACTGGAGGAGTTGAATATCCAAAGAAATGTGGCCTTTGGAATTAACAGTGCAATTCTCTATAGAAAATAGATGGAGATATATATATATATATATATATATATATATCCCAAGAGATTAGCCAAAACCCTATTATATATTTATTTACAATAATATTAGGTAGATCCTTTTCTCAGTTTATCTGCTTTAACCTACTTTATTTTTGTTTTGGAATATATCTAACTAATGTCTCAGAGTATAATTACTGTTTCAGTGATTTATGTGAGTAAAGTTATAGTAATAAATGGCACAAATAAATGATTTATAGCAATTTTATACAGTCTTTACTGTTCACACAAATTTAATAGAAAATAAAAATAGAGTTAGATTTTCTGATCACTTCCAGCCAGTACAAACTATTTTAAATGACTCCTCTGCTGGAAGGATATAATATCTTTTTCTAGGAAATCGGTTTTCTTTCCAATACGCTCTTGCTCAAAATCTTTTACAGTTCAATTGTTTTCATTGTACCAAATTGAAGTTTTTCTAAATTGTTTATAGGTGTCAAAGTTCTTTAATAGTTCCACTGGATGTTTCCTTTCTCAGCAATAGTAAGTAGGCTACAATTCTGTCAATGTTAAAAGTTGATCTGCTGAGTTTTAATAGTCTTGACTCATGCAGGGGAGGCTGTTTGGTAGAAAAGCAAGCTGTCCAGTACTTGACAGGGTGTGGTTTGTAGACACTATGACTAAAGGTATTTGACACAATACATTCGTCAGCATAGTTTCAACCCTATGACTAACTGCATGACTTGAATTTACTTGACCTTTTAACAGTGTATAGACAAGTATTCTTAATAGATAAGGATTAAGAAATAAAAATTAAATTCTATAAAGGGTTTTTCCTTTGGATAATGATTATATAATGATGTTGGGCATATTTGACATGTAGACGTAAATTCCATCTTCTAGTTATTTTTTGGAAGCAGAATGTTTCCTTTAAAAAAAATACTGTGAAATCTCCTTCCCAAAACTAAGGAGAAAAGCACAGACACAATGTGCAACTGAAGGGATTTCTGTGCAATCTGAAATGGCTGTCTCATTCGGCTGTAAAGCTCCCTCACACAATGCCTGGGGTCTTGCTTGCAGGGATGTAATGAAGTTACACTGCCTGAATGAAAATTTAAAAAACAAATTAGGGCAGAGAACCTTGCCAACTCTTCAGGATTTGTGGCCCTACTTATCACTAACCAGTGTGGGATGACGCACAGCAGGAACCCCAAATCTGTTTGTCCCAGGCTGTCAAGCCTCACTCCAATATCCATGTATCAATGAAAACGAATGTTAAGACATAACACTCACAGTTAATGGTGGACATGTTTGTAACACACACAAAGTGACAAATTTACAACTGGGAAAATGGCGGCACATCCCCTAGTGACTTGTTGGCTAGAATTCTTGCTATTGACCAATTCAGTGTCAGCAATGTATTACCAGGAGGTGATGTAAGTAACCCTGAAAATCTGTATTAGCATCATCCATACATTTTAAAAGGGCTTGCATGCTTCTATTTCATACACATAAAACAAGTTGTTTTAGATACTTAAGTCAATGTAAAGATATTTTCATAAATTGTTAATGAAAATAATCTTACATATATATTTAAGTGTTTTGCTTATTTAAATTTAATTGACATAAAAATGATGCACCAAATTTGTGGACAAAGAATCATACCTATAAATTTTCAAACTTCAGCTACCATGCCATCTGCTTTCTGCATTCAAGCCAGATTTTGATATTGCATAAGATCTCTGCATAATTGTGGATGCTAAAAAAAAGGTAATACAGTGGTTAAGGGTTGGCTGCTTACTGAAAAGCCAACAATTTGAATCCACCAGTTGCTCTGCAGAAATAAGAAATATGTGATAACTTATTTAGGTTAAAGTTTATTGCCTTGAAATCCATATGGGATAGTTATATTCAGTCTTCTCAGTTGCTATGATTCACAATTGACCCTGTTACAATTAGGTTAGTTTGGAAATGCTGTAATTAGGTAAGAAAGGAAAAATACCAAAATCACAGTATCAATGGTTATGGCATGCAAAAAAATCTCATTTGGAGTACAAAAAAGGGACACACAGGAAAACACAGCAAATTCAATCAGTTCATTGATTGTTATTTACATGTTTCTGAGTAAATAAAAACCCTAATTCTTTTTACTGCTAGAAACCTTATATGTATGGACATATGACAGGCTAAGTTATGACAGTTACATTTAGTATTAGTCAGTAATGGCTTGTACATTAACCAAGATGAGTATGTGCTCAGAAAATCAAGAGAATTATTCAAAGGAAAGAACTATCAGTGTCAAGAAGAAAAAAACATAAGGAAAAATGAGCACCACAGTGAAAAGGAATTGGTAAAGCACTAAATGAAATTGACACCAATTCCAGTGTATGAGACTATGTCTCTTGAAAACAAAGTTTATACAGGGTCATAAAGGTACCACAAGCCATTCTGTTTGATTATTGAAGTCTCTACTACGTAAACATCTATGAAATCTGCCAAATAAATTCATTATCTTAGAGGTTCCATGTTGCTTGTTGTTAAGTGCCATCAAATTGACTACAACTCATAAATATTCTATGAATAGATATTAACATTTCCCTATCCTGGGCAATCATCAGGATTTCTGATATCCTTGTGTTTACTGTTCAAGTCAACGTGTCAATCCATCTTGTTAAAGACTTTCTCTGACCCTGCACTTTGCCAGAATGCTGTCTTTTTCCCAAAAACTGACCTCTTCAATAACATGCCTACAGTATGTGAGACAAAGTTTCAACATCCTTCCCTATAAAAAACTCCTGGTTTCACTTCTTCCAAGACAGATCTATTTGTTCTTTTCACAATTCATGGATTATTCAGTACTCTTGTCCTATACCACAATTCTAAGTTATCGATTTGTCTTGTGTAGTCTTTAAATCGAAAAATCATGGCTTGGAGCAAACACATCTTAGTCTTTAAACTGAAGATCTTTGCACTTTGGGGAGATCCTTGATTGCAGATTTTCTCAATGTAAGAAACTGTGCTGTAGTCCCAAAAGTAAGCAGATTGAATTCACCAGCTGCTCTGTGGGAGAAGGAAGGACAGTATCCTTCCATGTGATTAACTGCCTCTTAAAACCCACTTGAGGGTCAGCTATGGCTTGGTTCTGACTCGATGGTACACAACAACAACACATCTCTTGACACCCTGACTATTGTTACCATGGGTATTGACCATGGATGCAAATAAGATTAAATCTTTAACAACTCCAGTCTGTCCTCTGTTTATCACAAAGTTAGCATTTTAGTGACTGGAAATGGTCCAGTGGTGAGGAATTTTGTGTTCTTGATGTTGAGATGTAATCTATATATCTTCTTTAACAGGTATTTCAAGTCCTCTTCACCTTCAAGAAATAGGAGATGTTATATAACAAATCCAACTGAAATAAAAGATAGTGATGGAACACTATGAAAAGCCATGCTCTAACAAATATGAAAAATCTAGAGGAAATAGACAAATATTAGAAATTCATAACCTGTCCAAATTGACACAGACTGAAGTAAACTATTTGACTAGACTCATCATAAAAGAAGAAATTTAATACATCATTTTAAAAGTTCCCAATGAAAAAAAGTCATGGGGGGGTACCAGAGAATTTTTCCAAATATTAAGAGAAGAGGTGTCACTAATCCTACATAAACTTACGCTTTCAGAAAACATAAAAATAAGGAATACTCCCATATTCCTTCAATGAAGAAAAAAATAATCTGATATAAAAGCCTGGAAAAGATGCTACAAAAGAAAAGAAAAAGAAAGAAAACTGCTGATCAATATCTCTCATAAAAAGAGGTGCAAAAATCTTTAACAAAATATTAGGGAAAATAGTTCATTGACATATTAAAATACTAATACACCAAGTCCAAATCTTGAAGCAAGGATTAGTCAACATAAGAAAAAACCAAAAGCATCATTTATCACATCAATGAAACAAAAGACAAGAACCACATGATCATTTAAATTGATGCAGAAATGACAAAATCCAATATCCTCTCCTGATAAAAAAACTCAAAAAAAATTTTTAAAAAAATGAATAGAGGGGAATTTCCTTAACATAATTAACATCATATACTCTAACCCAACAGCCAACATCATCTTCAATGACAAAAAAATAAGTCCTCAGGAAATGATGGAATACTAATTTACATATTTATTTCAGCAAACAGATGCAGCCCTGGATGTGCTCACCACATTATTCCAAGAATCTAGAAGACACTTGCTTGGTGAACTGACTGGAAATAATCCATATTTATTCCTGTTGCCATAAAAAGGTGACCCAAAATAGTGTAGAAATTATTAACCATTATCAGAGCAACAAGTTCAATCTAGAGTATAAGGTGTGCCTGATTCAACCCATGGTCTTCACAGGACAATGTATCAGAAGACAAAAGAAAAATCGGTGGCTTTTAATAATGGTAATGGAGAAGAGTATTGATCATTACCATGAATGGCCAGCAGAACAAACAGATATGTTATTAAGAGGATGAAATAAAGTACTCCTTGGAGACAAAAATGGTGAATCTCTTTCTCACATATTTTGTGCATGTTGCCAGGAGGGACAAATTCTTAGAGGACATCATGCTTCCAAGGGTTAAGGGACAGCACAAGAAAAGAAGACTGGGATAGACTGACACAGTAACTGGGATAATGTGATTAGTGTGTCAGAGACAGTGAGAAGTGTTCAGGATAGGGTGGCATTCAGAGCTATTATACATAGTGTTGCTATGAGTTGCAGGTGACTCCATGACACATAACAAGAACAATCTCAGTAATATCATATTCAAGGGAAATCTTGCAGAAGATTTTCCAAAAATTACTTGAACATTACATCCACAGAGAACAGCCTGAAATACAAGCAGGGTTTAAAAAAGACTGTAGCACTAGGAATATCATTGCCAATGTCAAATAGATTGTCACTGAGAACATAGAGTACCAGAACAATGTTTGTGTTTTATTGACTATGCAAAGGCATTCAACTGTGGAGCACAACAAATTGTGGCTAGAATTGAGAATAATGGGGATCCCAGAACATATGATGGTGCTCATAGAGAACTTAGACCAAAAAGCAATAGTCACAATAGAGCAAAGAAGGAATTAATTAAGGATAGGTCCTTTCTCTTCACCTTTTCAATCTAGATGAGAAACAGATCATTTGGGAAACTAAACTTCATGCAGAAAAATGTGGCATCAGGATTGGAGGAAGACTCATCAATAATCTGTGTTTTGCTCACTGAAATTGAGGAACACTTGAAGCACTTACCACTGAAGGTCAAAGACTGTGGCCTTCAATAGGGATTGAGGCTCAATAGAAAAAAGACAGATTCTCACCACTGGGCCAGTTGGCAGCATCAGGATGGATGGTGAAGAGACTGAGATTGCTAACAGTTTTAGTTTGCTTAACTCCACAGTCAACACTCTTGGCACCAGCAGCCAGGAAATTAAAAGATGTATTGCAGTGGGAAAGTCAGTTGACCTCTCCAAAGTATTGAAGGACAATGGTGTCACTCTGGAGAATAAAGTGTGCTTGATTCAGGCCATGGTCTTTGCAATCACTTGCTTTGTGTCAGAGAGTTGGACAATTACTAGGGAGGATAGAAGGAGAATTAATGCCTTTGATCTGTGGTGTTGGAGAAAAGTACTGCTAAGAAAATGAACAGGTTCCTCCTGGAGAAGGTTGAATCAGGCTGCTTCTTGGAGGCAAGGATTCTGAAGCTTCATCTGACATACTATGGACATGTTGCAAGAAGGAACCAGTCCTTAGAGAAGGACATCATGCTTGGAAGAGTGGAGGGACAGTGCAGGAGAGGAAGACCCTCTGTGAGATAGATTGATTCAGTGACTGGGGAAATGCGGTAGGTGTGTCAGAGACAGTGAGATTAGCACAGGATAGAGCAGGATTTAGGGCAGGTGACTCCACGGCACATAACAAGAACAACAACAACCACCAACATTTTAGAGTCAAAGATCAATATTTGTATTGAAATATTGGTGAACAAAATATAAATATGAGTAAAATATCAGTAAGAAATTTTGTTAGGCATAATTTTTTTATGAAACTAACTCCTAGTCAAGTCAATAGGAGGTACTCTGAAACCAATATTTCTGACTTGGAACAAAGTGCATTTATGATTATTAGTTGTATTGAATGTTCATTAAAATTTCTAAGATATGCATGTTTTACAGTAACTTATGAACATTATTATGCTTATTAATTCAAATAAATGATGTATTTTTATAAGTATTTTTAAAACTGACATTTTATAAATTATATCTTACCACTGTTTTAAAAATAAACTGTTATATTCCATGTAAAGAAACAACATGTAGTAATAGCATGTAGAGAAAAAAATTCACTATTTTTTATTAATAAAGAGCTTTGGTGATCTAGTTGGCAAGAAGCTGCAATTATTTCAATTCCTAAGTCACGTGGTTTGAGTCCACCAGCTTTTCCATGGGAGAAGATGGACAGTCGCCTCCTGTGTGATTAACTCCCTCTGAAAACCTGCTGGAGCGTTAAATATGGGTTGGTTTCAACTCAATGGCACACAGCAACAATAGCCTGAAGAGAAAAAACAAACACAGACAACACCTCACTGTTTTCAATAAATAAATAAATTCAACTTTTGGTAGCTATATATCAGTTCTCCAAGATTTCTACAGAACATTATATCAATGAAGTAAAAGTCTATTTCTACCCAGAATTGTCCAATTTACTTATTTGGTTTATGGGAACAAACTCCCTGCTGCTAGTGGCCAGTCATCTCTCACCCATGTGCTCTTGGAAGCAAGTTTTACCTGGAGAGTGTATATCAATGGATCACTGAAAACGCCTTTCAGAAAATAGAACTTCAAATTGAATGTATATGTGTGTGCATGTGTGTGAATGTGTGTGTGTGAGAGAGAAAGAAAGAGAGAGAGAAAGAAAGAGACAGAAAGGAATGAAGAAATTATTAATTAGTTCCTGTAAAAAGGGACATAATTAGACAATAAATAAATCAGCAATGGTTTGAAGAATTATTAATTATACTAAAGAATGTCATTAGGGATAAAAGAGACCCCCAAAAGAAATCTCTGAATACTGAAAATGCAAACTAGAAGAACTTACCTGCCATCACAGATTAAAACATAAAGGGGTGTGTGAGTGTGTGTGTGTGTGTGTGTGTGTGTGTGTGTGTGTGTGTGTGAGTCTATTTTCAATGTAATTGGAGCACAGGAAAAAAGTATCTAAGCATGAATTATTCAAACTTCCTTTAGTGGACTTCAGAGAGAATAAAGGCATTGTAGCTAGGGGGTGACTAAGATATCATAGCTGTTGAAAATACAAGGGCTTTCCAGTGTACAGAGGCATTTCACGGAAGACATATGCATACTCTGTCAGTTTCTTTTCTGTCACTGTCATAGAAGCAGAAAAGATGCCACATCTCTTTAGGGAAGGAGCAGCATTTATGATGAGATATAAAATACTTTTCTGAAAGAGTATTTGGTCTAATGCAAATGAAGACAGACAGAAATCAAACACACACACAACACACACACACACACACACACACACACACACACACACTCACAAGATTTCCATTTCATTATTTTCTGGGGAAAAAAATTCAGAATATTTACAAATTTACCACTAAGCAAAAAAGCAAGATCCTTGATGACACAGTATGCTACAATGAGCTTAACTGCTGAAGGGTCAGCAGTTCAAGTCTACCACCAACTCTGCAGGAGAAAGATGAAGCAAGTTCCTTGCATAAAGAAACACAATTACTATATTTGTTGTTGTCACGAGCCATAGAGTTGCCTGAGACCCATACCAACCCTGTCTATGACAGCTCTGAGCCCTGCCCTGTCCTGAGCCAGTCTCACTAATTCCATTCACCAACCCCCTTTTCCTCAGTTACTGTATCAATCCATCTCATCCGGGGTCTCTCTCTCTCTCCTGTGGTGTTCCTCCATCCTTCCATGATGTCCTTCTCCAAGTACTGGTCTCTGCTGGCCACATGACCAACGTATGGGATGGAGCTTCAAAATCCTAACCTCCAACTAGAAACTTGTTGTCACCATCGCCAAGATAGATCTATTTGTTTTCTTGGCAGTCCATGGTGTTTTTAAGACTTCTGAAGCACCACAACTCAAAGATACCGATTCTTCTTCTGTCATCCTTAGTCATTGTCCTGTTCTCTGATGTATAGCAAATGATTAGCAAAAATTTATAGCAAAAGTGATGACCCTGGCTTGGATTAGGTGTACCTTACTATCTAGACAAACATTGTTGCTTTTCTGTACTCTGGAGAGATTCCTGAGAGCGGATTTTCCCAATGCAATTCATCTTTTGATTTCCTAATTGCTGCTATTAAGAGTGTTGATTGTGGAGTTGAGCAAGCTGTAAATGTTAACAATCTCATTTTGTTCTCCATCAAACATGGTGCGGCCTATTGGCCCAGTGGTGAGAATCTTTATCTTCTTGATGCTGAATTTCAACCCATATTGAAGACTATGGTTCTTGACCTTCTCCAGAAAGCGCTTTGGACCCTCTTCAGTTTCAGTTAGCAAGGTTGTGTCATCTGCATAATGTAGGTTGTTTATTGGTCTTCCTTCAATCTAGAGGGTTTCTACAAGTAAAAATTTACCCAGAGAGATTGGGTTTGGTTTTGGAATAAAACATAAAAGAGAATGAATTTTATTTCTGACATTATAGAAATCATTGTCTACTTCTGGATGTTACTATCGAAATCTACTGATTATAATGGATAGAGAATAGTATTATTACCTTATGTGAACAAGATCAAAACATGGGAAACTCAGTTAGAGGTTGACATAGAGGCTGTTTTTAAATAGTATGGGTTTTGAGATAATGTATTTTGTGGTTCTCCATCTAGGTAAATTTCTTTCTCCTTTGCTGCATAGCATGTACTAAAAAAAATAATACAAAATATTCATAGCACAAATACTTAAAGGGTTTTCATAACATTCAGGGTAATTTTAAAAATCTCACTGGAATTCAGTTGATTATACTCAATAGCAATGGGTTTGAGTGACATTTTTAAGTTACTCTGTATCTCATGGGGTTTCCAAGGCTATAAATCTTAACAGGAAGTGACTGCCTAACTTTTCTCTGAGAAGACACTGATGGTTTTCAAATCACTGAACAAGGGGGCCTTTTGGCTAGCAGTGTAACACTAATATTAATAGATACATATAAAACGGAAACATTGTCCTTACCTACTATTTAAAACTCAACATGCACAATCAACACTCCTCATTTGCCTCTTTGCCACCTTTTGCCAACCATTAACCTACTTTCCTGTCTCTATGGATTTCTCTTCTGTACATTTCATGTAAATGAAGTAATACAATTTTATATCTGACACCTTACACTTTGCATATTCTTTCTAAGGATTATCCTTGTTCTCACATACAAAAATACTTCATTTCTTTTCATGGATTAATAATTAATTTTATCCTTATATCACATTTTGTTTATCCATTCATCAGCTAATATGTATTTAGATTATTTCTACTTATTGGCTGTTATGAATAATTTTGCACTGAACACTCATTTGCAGTTTTTATAAAGACATGGCATTTTAATTCTGTTCGGTATAAACCTAGAAGTGCAATTGTTAGTTTATTTGGCAATTTTACAGGTTACTTTATGATGAACTGCCAAACCATTTACCAAAGTGGCAGTACCATTTTATAGGCAATGTTTGAGTTTAAATGTACAAGGTTAAACCCTTAAATGTGTAAGGTTAAATCCTATTTAACGTGTATGCTGAGAAAATTATTTTAAAAACTTGGTTCTATAAAGAAAATTAGGTCCAATAAAGACTCATCAATAACCTTCCTTACGGGGGTTACAGAACCTTCCTTCTTGAAAATGAGGGGGAAAAATGAATCACTTACTGCAGAAGGTTAAACCACCATCTTTAATGCAGACTATGCCTCATTGTCAAGAAAACAAAAATCTTTGCCACTGGACTGATAGGCAATATTGTGATGAACTGAGAAATGATTGAGGTTGTCAACAACTTCATTTAACTTGGTTCCACAATCAAAACACTCTCCACCAGTCAGGAGATCTGGAGACATACAGGATTGGGAAAAGCTGTAGTCAGGGACCTCTCCAAATTCTTTAGGAATAATAATATCAATTTGAAGACTAAGATGTGCCTGATCTAGGCTATGGTGTTTTCAGTCACTTGCTATGCATCAGAGATCTGGACAATGAAAAAGGATGATAGGAGAATTTATGCCTTTGAACTACTATGTTGGAGAGGAGCTGAAGATCCCATGGATCGTGAAAAGAACAGAGAGATATGTCTTGGAAACAGTGAAGTCATAGTACTCCTTGGAAGTAAAGATGATCAAGTTTCATACTTTGGGCATATTGCTAGGAAAGGTTAGTCTTTAGAGAGGGACATCATGCTTAGGTTGGAGAAAGAAAGGAAGACCAAGAAAGTTGATATAATGACTGTGACAATGGGCTTGAGGGTTTCTGAGATCGTGAAGATGGCACAGAATAGGACGGAGTACAAACCTGTTGTTCATAAGACTGCTATGAGTCAGACTCAACTGGACAACCCCTAACAACAACAAGTAACAAAGCAGTAATAGAAAAAAAGAGTAATAAAATTGAGAGAGAAACAAGATATAATTAAAAATAGAAACAAAAAGACAACTTGTTGATCTCAATTTATCAATATTTATTATGTTAATTTGAAGACAGAGTTTCACTCTTAAAAATCAAAATAATGTATTTGGATTGGCCCTAACGAGTTGGAGAAGCTCAATATCAGCTTTGAAAACTAGGCCAGCTGTTGACTGTAGAACAGAACATCAAATACTCTATGCAAGCTCATACTGAAACTAAATAAAATAAAAGCAAATCCACAAGAACCAAAGTTTAACCTTGAGTCTATCCTTCCTGAATTTAAAGACCATCTCAGGATCAAGTTTGTGAGCTTGAATACTAGTGAGTGAAAAACAGATGAGCTATGGGAGGACATCAAGAATATCAGCCATGAAAAATGTAGAAGGTCATTATAAAGAAAAAGAAGAAGAAAAGACCAAGATAAATTTCCGAAGAGAGTCTGAATATTGCACTAGAATGCCAAGAAGCCAAAGTAAAGGGAAGAAATTAAGGAGCTAAACAGAATATTTCAAAAGATAGCACTGTAAGAAAAAGCAAATTATTGTGATGACATATGCAAAGTGCTAGAGTTGGAAAATCAAAAAAGGACAAACTCGAGTGGTATTTTTTAAGCTAAAGGAATTGAAGAACAAATTCAAGCCTCTACTGGCAATACTTAAGGAGGCTGTGGCCAGAATGTTTAATAGCTCAGAATATATTCAAAGAAGATGGAAGGAGTACACAGAGTCACAATGCCAAACAGAATTGGCTAACACAGAAGAATTTCATGAAACAACATATGATCAAGAGGCAATGGTGAGGAAGGAGAAAGTTCAAGGTATTCTGAAGGAATTGGGGGGGAAAAGGCCTGAGGAATTAACAGCACACCAACTGTCATATTTCAACAACTAAATGCTGCCCTAGATGCACTCAGCAGGTTGTGCCAAGAAATCTAGAGGAAAACTATGTCGTCAATTGACTGGAAAAGATCCATATTTATTCCCATTTAAAAAAATGGGTGATCTGAAAGAGTGTGGAAATGATCAAACAATATCATTAATATCAAATGCAAGAAGACCCTGCCAAAAATTATCTAAAATGACTGGAAAAGCACATCCGCAGAAAACTGCCAGTTGTGTAGATTGGGGTAGAAGAGACCATGGCACTAGCGGCATTATAAACAATGTTAGATGGATCTTAGCTGAAAGCAGAGAGTACCGTAGGGGTGTCTATCTGTGTTTCATAGACTGTGCAAAGTCATTTCACTATGTGGATCACAACAAATTGTGGCTAACCTTGAGAAGAATAGCAATTACAGAACATTTGATTGTGCTCATGCAAAACCTATGTTCAGACAAGAAGCCAGACGTTAGAAAAGAGTGTGGAAACATTGCATGATTCAAGATTAGAAAAGGAATATTCCAGGAACTCATTCTATATCCATATCTTTTCAATTTATGTGTAGAATAGATCATCTGCATGTCTGAACTTTATGAGGAAAAACGTGACATCAGGTTTGAAAGAAGATTCATCAACAACCTGAGTTACACTGATGACACAACCCTTCTTCCTGAAAGTGAGGAGGACCTGGGGCATCTGCTACAGAAGATCAAGGACATCTCACCACTGGACCAATTGACAGCATTAGTATAGATGGTAGAGAGATTGAGATTATTAACAGTTTCAACTTGCTTGGTTACACAATCAACACTGTTGGAACCAGCAGCCAGGGAATCAAAAGACTAATTACATTGGGAAAATCTGCTGTCAGTGATCTTGCAAGAGTACTAAAAAGCAATGATAGCAGTCTAGAGACTAAGATGTGCCTGATCCAAGCCATGGGCTTTGCAATTACTTGTTATGCATCAGAGAGCTGAAGAATGACTAAGGAAGATAGAAGAACTGGAGCCTTTGTGTTGTGGTGCTGGAAAATAGTATAGAACATGAACTGCTTAAGAAAATAAATAGGTCTGTTCTAAAGAGGATGAAACCAGGCTACTCCTTGGAGGCAAGGATTTTGAAACTCTGTCCCACATACTTTGGGCATGTTGCAAAGAAGGAAAGTTGGAGGGGTAGTATGAGAAAAAAAGGCCCTGGACGAGATGGATGGACTCAGAGACTAAAATAATGGTAGTTGGTATGTCGGAGACAATAAAAGCGCCTCAGGATAGGGTAGGGTTTAGTGCTGTTGTACATAGGGTCGCTGTGAGTTTCAAGTGATTCAATGGCACATAAAAACAACATCAAAATATATAAAGTATTAATATTATTTGTAATATCATACCACAAGCTTTAATAATAATTGTAGCATTTGGGAGCTCTGGTGGTCTACTGGCAAGAAGCTGCACTGCAATCCCAGAGGTATGCAGTTCAAATCCACCAGATGCTCTGATGGAGAAGGAGGGGCAGTCTCCTCCTGT
>NW_006399763.1:25105218-25106339 GCF_000299155.1 Elephantulus edwardii | reverse complement strand
TTTTAAAAATAATAATTGTAGCATTTATTGTGGCTAAAATCTATAATCAACTCTCCTGTGTTAGATGAAACAATAAAATTTATAAAAAAGATATTTACTGACAAACGTTAAGTTAAAAATCAATTAACTGCATTCTCCTTAATATAATTTTATTATTTTTGCTGTCTAAAATGCTAAGTTTCGTTGTTTGTTGTAGTTAATTGGCATCAAGTATAACTAATAGTGAAACTATGAACAACAGATCTGAATCCTGTTCTACAGTTATGGTCATTTCATTAATGTTCATAGAGTTTCCAAAAGCATGCTATTTAGGAAATGGATGACAATACTACTTCCACGCCTGTCTTAATCTGAGAGCTTTACCAAACTATGTCCACCAGAGATAACCATTATGATATTTAAACACCAGTGGCCAGCATTCACTAACAGAGCAACCCCAAGTTACCTCAGTACCACAAACTGACAAATGCTGTAACACTTAGAAGAATATTCCTCCCAAACACAATTAACCCTGGGGCCAACCTATATTTAAATACAAAGGCCCACCCACCAGGTCCTGATTGACTTAAACAAGAGGCTTCAAGCCTGCAGCTGATTGTTAGCTGGATCTAGTAAATATAGGTGACCAATCAGCTCATACAAGGTTATAAATTTAAAAGATGTAGAAATCAATGACTTCATAAAATTGTATTTTGAAATCCAATATTTTAAAAAGACTTTTTGGAAACTCCTCCTAAAATATCATGCTCAATCCAGCAGCATTCTGTCCTATATTTGCAATAATAATTGAAATAACTTTGAATAAAAGATTATTGTTTACATTTTAATTCAGCTCTTTGAGATTTATTGAAATTCACTTAAAGTAAGTTAAAATTGAGTAATAAGGTAAATATATTTCAAATTCCTCTAAAATAATAAATAGTATACCAAATACAAAAAGAGATCTACATTTGTCCCTATCCCAAAGAAAGGTGACCCAACAGAATGTGGAAACTACAGAACAATCTCACTGATTTCACATGCAAGCAAGATTTTATTGAAGATTATCCAAAAATGTCTGGAACAGCACATCAGCAGAGAACTACCAGAAGTCCAGGCTGGGTTTAGAAGGGGTCGTGGTA
>NW_006399763.1:25092750-25104859 GCF_000299155.1 Elephantulus edwardii | reverse complement strand
ACTTGATCATGCTAATGCAAAACCTATACTTGGACCAGGAGGCAGTTGTCAGAACAGAGCAAGGGAACACTGCATGGTTCAAAATTGGGAAGGGCTTATACCAGGGATGCATCTTATCTCCATACCTTTTCAACCTGTATGCAGAACAGAATATCTGGGAGGCTGGGCTCTATGAGGAGATATGTGGGGTCAAGATTGGTGGACGATTTATCAACAATCTGAGTTATGCAGATGACATAACCCTGCTTGCTGAAACTGAAGAGGACCTGAAGCACCTGCTGCAGAGGGTCAAGGACTGCACCCTCGAATACGTATTGAGGCTCAACATCAAGAAAACAAAGATTCTCACCTCTGGACCAGTTGGCAGCATCAGGATGGATGGTGAAGAGATTGAGATTGTTCACAGCTTTAGTTTGCTTGGCTCCACAGTCAACACTCTTTGCACCAGTAGCTAGAAAATGAAAAGGCACATTGCCATGGGAAAGTCTGCTGTTAGGGACCTCTCCAAAGTACTGAAGAGCAATGGTGTCTCTTTGGAGACTAAGGAGCATTTGATACAGGCCATGGTCTTCACAATCATTTGTTATGCAACAGAGAGTTGGACAATGACCAAGGGGGATAGAAGGAGAATTGATGCCTTTGAGCTGTGGTGCTGGAGAAGAGTATTCAGAATACCATGGAGTGCTAGAAAAACAAACAGATTCTTCCTGGAAAGGATTAAACCGGGTGGCTCCTTGGAGGCAAGGATTCTGAGGCTCCGTCTAACGTACTTTGGACATGTTGTGAGGAGAGACTGGTCCTTGGAGAAGGACATTATGCTTGGGAGGGTGGAGGGACAGCACAGGAGGGGAAGGCCCTCTATGAGGTGGATTGATTAAGTGACTGGGATAATCAGGATGGGAGTGTCAGAGACAGTGCAATTGCCACAGGACAGAGCAGAATTTAGGGCTGTTGTACATAGGGTTGCCATGAGTCGCAAGAGACTCGACAGCACATAACAACAACAACAACAACATACAAAAAAAATGCACCAAATTAAAAATTAAATAATTTATGTATATAACAATAATATTCATAATATATAAATTTAGTATACATATATAGATTGTATCTTAATATCAGGAAAACAAAGATGTTTACCACTGGGCTAGTGGGCAACATCGCAAACAATGGTGAAAAGATTGAAAGTGTTAATTATTTCATCATACTTGGATCCACACTCAATACCCTTGGTTCCAGTAGTCAAGAGATGCTCCAATGAGAGCCTCAGCCTGCTTTCACTGAGGCAAATATATATTGAATAAAAGCCTATTTGCTATACACTCCGCTCTGGTTGAGTTTAGATCTAGCAGTTGAAGGGACCTTTCAAGTAATTCAACTAATTACTGAAGGATTTGTTTTTGCTTCCTACACAGAAATCTAAAATTACTGAATATTTATTTTTTAAAAAATATGTATTTCTAGACCCACTCCTCTTACAAGACCCTCTTCTCCAAAACCTGTTCTTGCAAGACCTGCTCCTCTTGCAAGAGATCCTCTCCTTCCCTGAGACTGACTCATCTCCTGAGACCTGCTCTTCTCCTGAAACCAGTTTATTGGAGTACCTTACCTTTCCTCTGCTGCAAGATGTCAAGAAGACTAAAAAGGCAGAACAAGTGAATATCCCAGATAGAAAAAAAGGAGAATTTAGAGTTAATTTAGTTAATTTAGAGTTATTTGAACAGGTACAGAAGAAGAGGCAAATTATAGAAGAAACAATGGAAGTCACTAAGAGAACAAATACCACAGAGACAGCAATCCAGAAAAAAAATTGATGAGGAGCAACTTAAATGGCTACAGAATAAAAGACAAAGAAAAAAAGATGAAAGAATTGATATTATAGATAAGAGGTAAAGAACTTAAATAATCATAATAAGTCAGAGAGAGTATGGCAAACACAGTACTGGAAATAACAGACACGCATGAAAATTCAATCTAGAATATTAAAACTGAAATGGTAGAAGTGTCCAAAATGCTGATTGGACAAAAATGAAGAAATGGAACACAGAGTTAGTGAGCTAGAAGACAAGAGTGTCCTCATTAGAAACATATTAGAAGAAAAATCAGAGATGACAATTTAAGAAAATGAAGATATCACTAGAATAATGAGAGATTATATCAAAAGGAACAATGTATGTATGATTAGAATTCAACAACATAGAAATGAAAGGGAAGTAAAAGAGAAAAAATTTTTTAAAGTACTAGAAGAAAACTTCCCTGATATTTTGAAGAGCAAAGAAATCCACACTCAAGAAGCACAGCAAACACTATATAGATTACAACTTTATAGAAAAACAACAAAACATATCATAGCCAAATCCTCCAAATTGAAAGATAAGGATAGAATACTAAAAGCAGCACAAGAAAAAAAATGGGAAACAATTAGATTGAGTTCTTATTTGTCAGCAGAAACCATGCAAGCTAAAAGACAATAGGATAACAGATACAGAAAGTTGAAAAAAATCGATTGCCAGATAAGGATACTATACCCAGCAAAGCTCTCCATAAAGAGGAGACATTAGATCAGTTGCAGAAAAAATGGAACTTCAAGACTATGTTAAAACTGGAAGAAAACGAAAAGAAAATTTAAATGCATTGCTTCACACAGAGATGTCATAGGAAACTGAATGGACCATCGAAACCAGAAACAACAGATAAATAAACACAGCAAAATGGCAACAATAAAATCTGGCCTCACAATAATCATATTTAATGTTGTTGTTATGTGCCTTCCAGGTAATCGAAGACACAAAAACCGCGCGACATTTGTTCCGGCCCGAGACATTGATACTAACTACCATCAGCTGATGTGTTTGGAATCACAGAAGCCATGGAAGCCTCATATATAAGTTATTAGATGGAGGGCTGGTCAAAGGGGGATAGATGTGACGGGAGGGGGTAGAATTGGATGGGTATCCTGGTGGACGGTGGAGCAGGGAAATAAGTGGGTAAAGACGCGTATGAGAAAGGCAGGGACAACACTGACACTAACGTTAATTCCGCAATAAGGGATATATCTTTAACTTGCTGGTCTGCTGGTCTGTCTGATAATTCTCTAAATCCGAACATTCACATTAAGACAGACTAGGAAGAAGGATTGGCCATCCACTTCTGAAATAGCAGGCCTCTGAAAACCCTATGTTGTACAACGACATATTTAATGTAGGTGGGTTAAATGCCTCAATCATGAGAAAAATGAGTAGCAGAATGGATTAAAAACAAACAACAAAACAACCCACAAATCTCAACAACATGTTGCCTGAAAGAGACACATTTAAAAAATGAAGAAAAAGGAAGATTTGAAATCAAAGGCTGGCAAAAAATATATCAAGCAAAAGGCAAACACAAAAATGCAGAAATGGCAATATTTATCTCTGTTGAAATAGACCAGAATAAAACACAACATAAAAGCTAAGGAAAGGCATTATGTGCAGATTAAAGGCAAGAACACATAAACTTTGTTAACATTTACACACCTAATGGTAGACTTGAAAAAGACACAAAACAATGATTAACAGAACTGAAGGAAGAAATAGTGCCACAATACTGGTAGGAGATAAAACACAGCACTGTCACCAAAGGATATGTTAACGCAAAAGAAACTTAACAAAAATGAAGAAGATCTAAACTATACCATCAGCCAACTTGACCTTGTAGATATATTCAGGGTATTACACCCAAATAAAACTTCACTTTTTCCTCAAGTGCACGTTGTACATTCTCCAAAATCAATCATTTATTAGGACACAAAGAAAGCCTTAATAAATTTTAAAACATTAAAATAAATATCTTCTCAGACCACAATGCCATAAAACTAAGTATTAACCACAGGTAGGTAAATGTTATAAAACCACTCATATAGAAACTGAATAACTCTCTGGTAGAATACTATTGAGTTATAAAATAAGTAAAGACTGAGATAAGAAAGTTTCTTGAAACAAGTGAAAATGAAAATACAGCATATCCAAACCTCCAGAATGCAGATAAGGCAGTTCTCAGGAGGCAGTTCATGTACACATAAATAAGGAAGAAAGAAGAAGAAATCAATGATCTAACTCAACACCTTCATCAACTAGAAAAAGAATAACTATCTAATCCTACAGCCTCAAGAAGAAAAGAAATTATAAGGATAAAACCTAATATCAATGAGATAGAAAACAGGAGAACAAGTGAAACCCTCAATATGACCAGGAGCTGGTTTTTTGAGTCAACAAAACTGACAAACGATTGACAAACTTAATAAAAGAAGGGGGGATGGGAGAGGAAGTAGACACAGATAAGAGGTGACCTCACAACAGAACCAGATGCAATTAAATCAATAATATTGGAATACTATGGAATGCTACACTCTAATTAAAAAATCTAGAGGAATAGACAAATTCCTTGATACTCATGCCCCACCCAGACTGACCAGAGGTTGAACATTTAAACAGACTCATCACAAAAGAAGAAATTGAACAGGTCATAAAAAGACTTTCCTATTATAAAATCTTAGATGAGATGCCTTCACAGCTGTATTCTACCAAACATTCAGAGAAGATCTATCATCAATCCTAAGTAAAGTATTTAAAAAAATAGAAAAAGGAAGACTCCCAGAGTCATTCTGTGAAACATACATAACCCTCACACCAAAATCAGAGTTTTATTGACCAAAACACCATGGTACTTACACAATGACAGGCACATATACCAGTGGAACAAAACTGAAAACCCAGAAGTTGATCTAGCTTTCTATGGTGAATTGATATTTTAAAAGGAAATAAAACCTATCAAATGGTAAAATGGCAACTTCTTCAACAAATGATTCTGGCGGGGTGGGGAGGGGGAGCGGGGGAAGAAATGGACTGCTACCTACAGAAAGCTGAAACAGGATCCACATCTCACACCATACACAGAAATCAACTCATGGTGGATCAAAGATCTGGGACTAAAAACTAAATCATAAAGTTCATAAGAGACAAACTGAGATCATGCTTAGCTGGAATACTTGATGGTATAAAAAGACTGCCAAATATGGTCATAAATGCACAATCTGGAGAAGATACAACTGATGAATGGGACTTTCTAAAGATTCAATCTCTGTGAGCATCAAAACTCTTTTACAACAAAGTAAAAAGAACCTTCTGTGTGGGAAAAAACATACGACAATACAATTTCAGACAAGGGTCTCATATCCAAAGCTTAGAGAATCCTACAGTATCTATATAAGAGAAAGACTGATAACACAAATAATTGTAAAATGGGCAAAGGACATGGGAAAGATATTCACAGAGGAAGATAATCAGATGGTAACAGACACATAAAGAAATGCTCAAAATCACTGGAAATAAGAGAGATGCAAATCAAAACCACAATGAGATACCATCTCACTTCATAAACAGTGGCAAAATTTAACAGGACAGAAAGCAATTAATGTTGGAGAAAATGTGGAGAGATAGGAACTCTTTATACACTGTTGGTGGAATTGCAAAATGGTGCAACCACTCTGAAAGGCAGTTTGGCATTTCCTCAGAAAGCTGAACATAGACATTCCATATGATCAAGCTATTTCACTTCTTGGAATATAGCCTGAGAGAATGAGAACTGAGACACAAATGGAGACTTGTATACCAATGTTCAATAGCAGCTTTATTTACCATTGCAAGAACATGGAAATAGCCCAAATGCCCAAGCACAATCAAATGGATTGAGAAATTATTGTATAATTTGGATGAAATTCTATGCAGCATGTAGGAGCAATGATTTTGTAAATCACTACCTAACTAAGGAAGGACTGGAGAGCATTATGCTGAATAAACTAATTCAGTCCAATAAGGACAAATACTGTATAAGACCATTATTGTAGAATATGTATGAGGATACAGCAGAGGAGGGTAGGAGCAGAGAGGTGAAGATGGGGAGGGGTGAGGGACGGGTAATTAATCATAGGGTTGCACTATTTTATGGTTGGAGGGAGGATTGGGTAAAGGAAATGCAAAAGATCCAATGTGAAAAACAATTTTTATGAATTTTGTAAGTAAACCAGTAAAAACTAAAAACTCAGTTCCACAAGGAAAAATATTATATAATACCATTACTGTGTTGGTTTAGCTGGCCCCTTCACAGGCTCGTGGGAAGCTCTCCTTGCCAGAAGGCAGGAGCGTGGTGGTGGGGAGTGCAGGAATCGTGGCAAGCTTTGGAGTGGACTGCTTTTCCGGGAATGTGTTTGACGTGCAGGTGGTATAGCACTGGTCTGTGCGTTGCTGTACAGAGGTAACTCGTGGTTGCTGTGATGCTGAAGCCTGTGACAGTGATGTGCCAGTCGTGGTAATGGGCACCCCTGGTGGACAGTGTTGACTGGAGCTTCCCGACTAAATCAAGCCTGGAAGCAGGAGCGGCATCCACTTCCAAAATGGCTTGGCTCTGGAAACTCTATGTACGAACAGTGCTCAGGCTGTTCGTTCATAGGGTTTCTATGAGTCGTCTACGACTCGACGGCATTAAACAACAACAACAACCATTACTGTAGAATGAGTATGAGGATTCGGGGGAGGGGTGGGGGAAGCAGAGGGATGAGGATGTGTGTGGGGCGGGAGAGGATTTATCATTGTTGTTGTTGTTGATTGCCTTCAAGTCTATCACTACTCATAGCCCTTCTACAACTATTGACATTTATCGAAGTTCATAGGGTTCTCGGCGAGACATGTTATTTAGAAAGTGGATGCCATTTGTGCTTCCAAATCTGTCATAGTATGTTATTGTTCTTATATGCCATTGAATTGCTTGCGATGTATAGCGACCATACATACATCAGCTCCGAACCATTTCCTGTTCTGAGCCAGTCTCACTAACTCCAACACACCAAACCCCATCACCTCAATTACAGTATCAATTCTTCTCATTCTGGGTCTCCCTGTCCTGCGCTGTCCATCAGCCATTCTGAGCATGATGTCCTGCTCCAGGGTCCGATCTCTCCTGACCCCGTGCCCAAAGTAAGTGAGGTGGAGCTTCAAAATCCTAACCTCCAAGCAAAGACTTGGCTTCGCCCTCTTCAAGACAGATCTATTTGTTTTCTTGGCAGATCATGTTCAAGACTCCTCCAGAATCACAAATTGAAGGCAGTTATTCTTCTGTCGTCCTCAGTCATTGTCCAGCTCTCTGAAGCATAACAAGTAATTGAGAACACCATGCCTGGATTAAGTTTACCTTTGTCTCTAGGCTGACATCGTCGCTCTTTAGCACTCTGGAAAGGTCCATGATAACAGATTTTCCCAATGCAATTAGTCTTTTGATTTCCTGACTGCGGGTGTAAAGAGTGTTGATTTTGGATCCAAGCAGCCTGAGATTGTTAACAATCTAAACCACTTCTTCATCTAATGCAGTGCTGCCAACTGGTCCAGTGGAGAGAATCTTTGTCTTCTTGATGTTGGGCATCAACCCATATTGAAGACTACAATCCCATAGGGTACAATTTGATTGTTGGGGGGCAGGGTCGCCTCGGGGGGATTGTATACCAATGAAGAACTTTATCTTTTGCCTTTCAAAGAGAGGAGTGAACTGGGGGAGGGGAGTAAAGAAAAAAGTGAATAAGGAATGAATGAAAATCAAAAATCTCTGTAAATGTTCATTAAAATTAATAAAAAAGGTTAATAAGTGTTATAATCTAAATTGAATGGCTACAACTAGGAATATATAAGAATCAGCAAGTACAATTCATTTAAAACATATTTTAAAAATTGCTTTAACAATATATGATACAGATTTCTTATACATATCTATAGAAAGTTTGTACAATTTTCTTACAGTCATGTAAAATTTCAGTGAAAATATATAACATAATTTACTTAACCATGTGTTGATGGGTGAATAGAAGGGTCTTTAAGTTCAAAAGCTAATTCTTATCAGTATATACTTGTCAAGGTCCAGGAAATATAATCTACATGTGTAAATATTGACTATTTATCATACTATTTATGAATTTGCATTTTTAATTTTAAAATTAACCTTGAAAACATCTATTCCTTTGTCTCAATCTTTAGTAATTGTCTTTTTTTTATTACAATGTTTATAGCAGCATTATTCACAATAACAAGAAAATAGAAACAGCCCAAATGTCCAGCAACAAATGAATGGACTGAGAAACTGTGGTACATTAACCCTGTAGAACACCACAAAGCTCTCAGAAGCAATGATTTTTTTTCTTAATTTTTAAATTATTTTTCATGTTAATTTTAATGAACATTTACAGAGATTTTGGATTTCCATTCATTCATTGTCACACTTTTCTCCCTGCCCACTCCTCCTCTCCAGTTTGCTCCTCTCTTTGAAAAATAAAAGAAAAATTCCTTCACTGATATACAATCCCCCCACCTCCCCGAGTACATTCCACTATGCAACCGTAATTCTGGACTCTTATTTTAATGAAAACTTAGAGACTTTGGATTTCCATTCATTCATTATTACACTTTTCTCCCTGCCCACCCCTTCTCCACTAGTTCACTCTTCTCTTTGAAAAGTAAAAGAAAATTTTTTTTCATTGTTATACAGTCCCTCCCCTCAGGTCCACTTCATAATACAGCCTTTATTCTGGATTCCTGTCTTGACAATAATATCTAATCACATATCCCTTTTAAACAGTTTTCTCCCTCACCTGTTTCAATGCAGTGTACATTATTTATCCCATCTTTCTCAGTCTCCCCCCAACCCGGATTTCAGTGCAGTATTTGTCCTTTTGTGACTGAGATATTTCACTCAGCATAATGTCCTCTAGGGTCACCCATTATGAGTAATATTTCATTAGTTCCTTTTTTTCAGTGAAGCGTAGTATTCCACTTTGTGAATGTACCACAGCTTCTCCATCCACCCGTCTGCTGTTGGGCACTTAGGCCATTTCTACCTCTGCTATTGTGAACAAAGCTGCGATAAACATGGGTGTGTGCTTATCTGCTTGGGTAGCAGTTATGGTTTCTTTGGGGTATATTCCAAGTAGTGGAATTGCTGGGTCAAATGGTATTTCTATTTGCAAATTTTTAAGAAAGCACCATACTGCCTTCCATAGTGGTTACACCATTTTACACTTCCACCAACAGTGAACAAGGGTTCCAGTTTCTCCACAACCTCGCCAGCATTTGTTGCTTGCTGTTCTGTGTAATTTTGCTATTTTGACTGGGGTGAGATGATACCTCATAATTGTTTTAGTAATTGCCTTTTTAAACTTAATTGTGTTTATGTAAAACCTATACTTGGACCAAAAGGCAGTCTCAGAACAGAGCAAGGAAACATTGCATGATTCAAATTGGGAAGGATGTGGGCCGAGGATGTGTCCTACCTCCATATCTTTTCAATCTATATGTGGAGCAAATTGTCCAGGAGGCTAGGCTCTATGAAGAGAAATGTGGCATCAGAATAGAAGGTAGACTCATCAATAATCTGCATTTTGTAGATAACACAACCTTGCTTGCTGAAACTAAGGAAGACCTGAAACACTTGCTGCAGAAGGTCAAGAACTGCAGCCTTAGTATAGATTGAAGCAAAAGATCAAGAAAACCAAGATCCTCACCACTGAGCCAATTGACAGAATCATGATAGGTGGTGAAGAGATTGAGATTAACTGCTTTAGTTTGCTTGGCTCTACAGTCAACACTGTTGGTACCAGCAGCCAGGAAATTAAAAGATGAATTGCATTGTGAAAATCTGCTGTCAGAGACCTCTCCAAAGTAATGAAGAGCAATGATAACAGTCTGGAGACTACAGTGCACCTTATTCAGGCCATTGTCTTTGCAATCACTTGCTATGCATCAGAGAGCCGAACAATGATAGAAGGAGAATTGATGCCTTTGAGCTTTAGTGCTGGAGAAGAGTATTGACCCTACCATGGACTGCTAGGAAAACAAGTTTGTCTTAGGTTGAAGCCAAGCTGTTCCTTGGAAGCAAGGATTCTGAAGCTTCATCTGACATAATTTGGACATGTTGCAAGACAGGATTAAGCCCTGGAGAGGGATATCATACTTGGGAGGACGGAGGGTCAGCACAGGAGAGGAAGACCTTTGATGAGGTGGATTGATTCAGTGACTGGGGTAATAGGGATAGGTTTGTAGGAGACAGTAAGATTGGCACAGGATATAACAGTGTTTAGGGCTGTTGTACATAGGGTCACTATGAATCACAGGCAACTCAATGACACATAACAACAACAACAACAACAAACTTTATTTTCTTCTTTTATAAGAAAAATTCAATTTAATAAGACAAAGACTTCTTTTAATAAGTCTTCCCCCCCCCAAGTATTTATTTGGCATCATCTGAGGATAGCATTTTTCTTAATATATCATTATAAATGTCTTTTTATGTAAAAAAGATGTTTTAAAAATTCTGTCTTTCAAACTGAGTAGTGGGAGGGTTGTTAGAAATTGTTTTTTATCCTGTCTTTTCTGCCAAAACCAAAATAGCACTTTCACTGGAAATATATAGATAAATAGAACACACATAATTTTTGTTTGCTTTGTTTATGCACAAAATTTTGCTGTTACTCTACTATACCTCAACAAAAGTGGAGAACAGAAGCCTGTCTTGAAAAGATAGCTCAGTCTCTAGGCTACATTTTTCTTTTTAAAAAAAGCAGGATTAAAATTTTAAATTAAGTCACGCTTTTTAAATGACAAGATAAAATAATTTTAATAAAATAAAAACACTTATTTACAATGTTTTCTTTCTTCAAGCCTCCTAGAGTATAAGGCTCCTGCTTTAATACTTTCCTTCTTCTCTCTTGCTTTCTTTGCATATAGCACAGGGCCTGGCACATTTTGAAGGCTCAATAAATATTTGGTCAATGAATGAATGTGTAAGTGAAGGAAACCACATATTCAGTTAACTACACTCCAAATTATTTCTTGTGCCATTACTCATTTCTCCAACAATTTTTATGGAAAAGGGACTACTGAAAACCTTTTTGAAAAATTCACCCAGAATGACTCACATCTGTTTCAAATCAGAAGAACAATCACTTTGGCACCACCATAAGAACTCTCAGATGTTAAAGGTGACAAAATGGGCAGAACTTCTCCTAACAGATTATAGATACCATGTGTGACAGAATTAAGTGAAAAAATGTTCATAGAAATGTTGAAATGGAAGGCATGTCATGCCCATGTGGCTTGGCTGCAGGATACAATGCATAAACTGACATGATGGCAAAGTTGTGTGGCACATCACGTATGGCATATGGCAGACTTCTGCTTCAGCAAATGCATACCACATGCCAAAAGTGGTGTAGTTCTATCTGATTACTCATTTTTATGTTTCAAATTAATATTAAAGTTCTCTAGCATCCGCAAAAGGAATAGAAAAAGTTCACATACATATTCAAACTCATTCATCAGCTTATTTCCATCTTAATGATTCATTCACTTTAAAATTGCATTATATATATAATTTCTGTAAATATAAACCAGAAGGGTATATTGATAGGAAATATTATGTCACAAGTTAGTCAAAACAGTATCACTTTCAAAACTTCAAGCACATATATTGTACACATATCCTTTCATGTTATACTCCTTTGTATTTATTTGTTCACTCATTCACTAAATCTTCACTGAGCACATGTATTAGGCATTGAGAATGCCAAGGTCATGTCTTGGTTAATTAATTATTCAATGAGTTTTATTCCAGGTAAGAAAACACACGAGAGTATTTTGCTCAAAGACTAGTTGAGTATGATAGATGTCAAATGATTGAAGGGGTTGGTATGAAAAAACAAATTGAGAATATTGTTGGAGTGGATTATTTGATTGTCCTCTTTAATGAAGTTATAAATTAATCATTTAAGAAGAAAGATATTACATATGAGTGAAAGACCATTCACAAAAGAGAAATAAAATAATTAGCTATTATCCTGATTTTTTCAAGGATTGCACATAATTGAATATTCATAAAATATAGTGTGCAACTGTTATGTCCATATTCACAAAATACAGAAGTCAGAAATTTATCGCGTGGAAGAATATCCCTTGCTCATGGATAGGAAGACTCAATGTTGTGAAAATGGTAATACTACCAAAAGCAATTTACACATTTAATGCAATCCCAATAC
>NW_006399763.1:25089410-25090741 GCF_000299155.1 Elephantulus edwardii | reverse complement strand
ATATTTATGGCATATTATGATTATTTTTTAAAAACTTAAAGCTAGTATTCTAGAGAGGCTTCCATATCATGGCAACTAAGCTCCTTAAGTTTTCAGTGCTTGACTTAGCTGAAGGGATCATCAATTCTTTCTTCTGTGTACCTCTGATGAGTTAAAAGTCAAGTGCATTAACCATGAACACAACCCAGGAACTGTTGATTTTGTAGTGAAGGGAAAATAAATACATGAAAGGATTTTAGTTAGAAAAGGAAAATCAGATTCATATATCGAAAAGCAAACAAAAAACTATCTGGAGTTTCCAGAAGTAATGAGATCGGCATCTGTTGCATTTCAAAGTATAGTAACAAGGACACAAAAATAAGAACTAAAGTATAGAAGTGGAAAGGAGAGGATTGTTATTAGAAAACTGTTGGTAGCTGTACTGACAGGATTTAGGAACTAATTGAAAATCATGGGTAAGGAATGGAAGTAGTTTAGGATAACTCCAACAGTTCGTACTAGATATATTGACTAACAAAGGAAAAGGGCTGCTTGAGAGCTTTATTAGACAAGATGAATGCAAGTTTGGAAATTCTGAATTTGGTGGACCTATGGCTAACTTGTAATTTTGTGTTACTTTTGTATTGTTGTGTTGCTCGAAGATATGCCACATGTATTTCAAATACGAGCAGAATAATTCATTTTAGATAAATTTCAGTAAAACCACGAAACTAAGTCAGATTAGGAAGAAAGTCCTAATCAACTTCTGAAAACGAGCCAATGACAACTATACATATCAACAGAAAATTTCTTAATATAGTATTGGAAGATGAATTCAATAATTTTTGAGGCACTAACACAATGATAATAGTAATAGTTAAATTTTCAAGATTCAGAGCTGACAACAAGGCAACTAAGAAGAGTAACAACCTGGGTTTATCTAAAAATTAGTTCTCTAGGTTTTATGTGTGCATTTCTTTTAAGGGGAGATATTTACAGTGAAATTATGGAATTTAGTCTTAATTAGAATGTACATTCTCCTGTTTTGAGGTTGTTGTGGTTGTTGTTGTTAGTTTTAGAGGTCATTGAGAGGACCAAAG
The DNA here is from genome assembly GCF_000299155.1 of Elephantulus edwardii. Taxonomy (NCBI): domain Eukaryota; kingdom Metazoa; phylum Chordata; class Mammalia; order Macroscelidea; family Macroscelididae; genus Elephantulus; species Elephantulus edwardii. The sequence goes on along the minus strand of NW_006399763.1, from coordinate 25,089,662 downwards.
TCCACAGTGACCATTTGTGTAGCATATCTGTACCCAACACCATTGTTACGGTCGCTGTGTCAATCTATCTAGTTGAAAGTCTTCCTCTCCTTGGCTGATCTTCTACCTTACCAGGTTTAGTATCTTTTGCTAAGGACTGTTCCTTCCTTATAACAGCACACTCATTGTCTTTGCCTTTAAGGCAGATCTTGGTTGCACTTTCTCCAATACTTGTTTATTCTTTTCATTATTTAAACTTTTTTTGGTATAATG
>NW_006399763.1:25087175-25089211 GCF_000299155.1 Elephantulus edwardii | reverse complement strand
TTTTAAATTCTATATCTGTCTACAAGCTGTGCTTCAATCTCAAAGGCTTATGGTTCAAATCCACCAGCTGCTCAGTGGGAAATGGATGGACAGTCTCTTCCCATGTGATTTACAGTCTCTGAGAACCCCCCTGGGGAGTCAGCTTCGTGTCCTTTCCACTAGATGGCAAGCAATGACAACATAGAAAGGCAATTTTCTCCCTCTTGAAAAAATTGTATTAGAATTAATTTTTTTTCTGAAATAATACCATATCAGTGAGATATTTTTTTTGGGGGGTAGGAAGATGGGCAACATGGGAAGACAAAGCAAATTATTATAATGAAATGTTCAAAGAGTTAGAGTCAGAAAATCAAAAGGGATGAACTCACTCGGCATTTCTTAAGCTAAGGAAAAGAAGAACAAATTCAAGCCTTGAGTTGCAATACTTAATGATGCTTTGGGCAGAATATTAAATTATCCAGGAAGCATTAAAAGATCATGGAAGGAGTCATTAAAAAAACATGGAAGGAATACACAGAGTCACTGTACTAAAAAGAATTCCCTGACATGGAAGAATTTCAAGAAATAAAATATGATTAAGAAACAATGGTGATGAAGGAGGAACTTCAAGATGTTCTGAAGGAATTGGCCAAAACTAAGTCTTCGGGAATTGATGACATACCAGTTGACATATTTCAACAAACAGATGTTTTCCTGGATGTGTTTACCAGATGTGCCAAGAAATCTGGAGGGCAATTACCTGGCCAACTGACTGGAAGAGATCCATATTTATTCCTAACCCCTCAAAAAAGGTAATATGACAGAGTGTGGGTTTTACTGAATGATATCACACACAAGTAAAATCCTGATGAATACTAGCCAAAAATGACTGGCACTGTTCATTATACGATAACTACCAGAAATACAAGTTGGTTTTAGAAGAGGCCATGGCACTAGAGATACTATCACCAATGTCATATAGGTCTTGGTTGAAAGCAAAGAATACCAGAGGAATGAATATCTGTGCATCATTGACTATGCAAAGGTATTTGACCGTGTAGATCACAACAAATTGTGACTAATCTTGAGAAGAAAGGGAAATTCAGAACACTTGATTGTTCTCATGTGAAATTTAGACCAGGAGTAGTCATCAGAACAGCGCAAGGAAACATGGAATGGCTCAAAATTAGGAAAGGGGTGTGTCAGGATGTGTCTTGTTTCCAAATTTTTTCAATCTATATGTGGAACAGATCATTCAAAATTTTGGAATTTATGAGGAGTGGGGCATCAGGATGGGAGGAAATCTCGTCAACAACATGTGCTATGCAAGTGATCCAACTTGCTTCGCAAAACTGTGGAAGCTGAAGCATTTGCTTCAGAAGATCAAGGGCTATAGTCTTCAATATGGATTTGAGCAAAACATTAAGAGGAAAAGATTCTCACCAATGGACCGATTGGCAGAACCATGATCGATGAAGAAGAAATTGAAATTGTTAACAATTACAACTTGCTTTGCTCCACAATCAACATACTTGGCACCAGTAGTCAGAAAATCAGAAAATTATTTGCACTGGGGACTTCTGCTGTCAGATGCCTCCAGAGTGCTGAAGAGCAATGATGTCATTCTGGATAGTAAGGTACACCTGATCCAGGCCATGGTCTTTGTAAGTATGTGTAATGTGTCAAAGAGCTGTACAGCAACTAAGAATGAAAGGGGAATTGATGCATTTGAGTTGTAGTGCTGGAGAAGATAATTGTACATACCATGTTTGTTGTTATTATTATGTGCCGTTGAATCATTTGCAACTCATAGCGACCCTATGTTCCACAGCCCTAAACCCTGCTCAGTCCAGTGCCAATCGCATTGCCTCTGACACACCCATCACGATTACCCCAGTCACTGAATCAATCCACCTCATAGAGGGTCTTCCCCTCCTGCGCTGTAACTCTACCCTACTAAGCATGATGTCCCTCTCCAAGGACCTGTCTCTCCTTACAACATGTCCAAAGTACATCAGACGAAGCCCCAGAATCCTTGCCTCCAAGGAGTAGCCTGG